>NC_060893.1:13607772-13805272 GCF_014805685.1 Silurus meridionalis | reverse complement strand
CTAAAAAATATTTAATAAAATTACATAAAATATCAATTCTGCTTGTGAAAATTGTATATTTGCTTCAGACTGTGCTGTTTTGAAACCGAAACATTTCTGGGCTCAGCATGTAAAAAAAAAAAAATAAAAAAAAGGGGCTTCGATTATGTATCTCAATTCAGCATGCATATTAACACTGTGTGCAGTTTTGAGACACGTCATCGACAAGCTGACAGGTGTTTCCAAATTGCACCAGCTGCTTGCTAATTTAAAAAAAAAAAAAAAAAGGAGTGCTTTTGTACTACTCATTTGTACTACCATTACCATTAAAGTAGATAATTTATGGGATATTTCAGCACTCATCACAGACACTAAATCTAAAATACAATAAATTTGACCTATGCCATTAACCTCCTAAGACCTGAACTTTGGTTTGGCTTGCATTTTAGATTTCTTCCAGTTATTTGGGGTTAGGAAGAACCAATAATTATAATAACCATATATTTTCTTTGAACATGGAGCTCTTCTTGGAAAAAAATGATGTCACTTATGTGGACACTCGGTCTGTATCTACAGAAAACAATAAAGACACCATTGTGCACAATGTCCACGTATGTGGACACCCAGGTCGTAGGAGGTTAAAGCTAGCTGAGAGGTTTAGACAATAAACTATACTGGCAGAATTGCAGTACAACAAACATGCTTTAAGAAGATACTGTCAAGGACAAACTTTAAAGACAATATTTTTAAGGACTGTGAGGATGCATGCTTTAATATCTAAAAGCAATCACTGTTATCGTGTTCAAAATTGGAGAGATCACGGTGTATAAACAATGTGAGAAGTGTGGCTATTTTCTGTAAATAAGACAAGAAAATGTAACCGTTAATCATAATATTTTTGTTTTGTTTGTTTGTTTTTTGCAGAGAAGTAGGCTCCTCTATCTAACCACAATAAGCTGTTATTAATGACAATTTTTTATTTATAATTTTTAATGCATCAATCATTGTCATTAGCAAAGGCGTTCCAATTGCATGACTCTCCCCCCCCATACACACAAAAAAAGCAAGAGAAATATCTAAACTGTCAAATCTTAGATATTTTCTCAGACTTTTGGTAACTTTGGTGCTATAGCTAAAAACACAAGCTAGAATTTCCTGTATGGGAATGCTTTGTACTATACTGATTGGCCATGCTTAGTCAAGATTCAAATAAAAACTGGATAATACAACATTAAGTCTGGAGAAAATTTTTTTTTATTAACAAAACATCTGTTTTACTGACGTACCAAGTACACATCCGGCAATTAAAACCGTCCATGTGGAAACAGCAAAAGTTCGGTTTGGTGTCCTGATGATTTATGTAATTTAAAACACCATAATTACTTTAAAACATTTATGAGAATATTTTGTTTTCATGCTCTACATTGAGTACGGCTTCACTTATAATAGATATATATTTGCATAAAGAATCCATATTAGTCCTCGGCTATGTTGATTAGAGTATTAAAAACTTATGACTTCAAAACTAAAGAAAACTGATGTTAACTCATGACAATCATGTGATTAATCGTGATTTAATATTTTAATCGATTAACAGCCCTAGTTATTATAATTCAAATCTGTCTTACAAATGTACCCATCTTCAAAGGTATTTATGCCTCATCACCATAGAAGGGTAATTGTGGGTTTTCAAAGATTAATGACCATATTGTCATAATTTGAGCCTTTTACTTTAAGACCCACTTTACCAGCATTCTTGAATTCCAAAGAAAACTGGTGAGCATGGAATAATTATAAGGATTTATTTCAGACCATTCTTGATCTTGATTAATCTCCTATTTATGTTACATTCTTTAAATTCCAAGACATTGTAAAATATTGGTGTGTCTCATACCTGTCTCGTTTTTGCTGAGGTCTCGATGAAAGGAATTCCATAGCTACGTGCTAAATCCTGAGCCTGCTTGGTATCCACTGTGCGGGAAGGCAGGTCACATTTATTTCCCACCAGCACCATGGGGACATCCTCAGAGTCTTTGACTCTCTTAATCTGCTCTCTGCAAATCCACACAAAAGCACACAATGATGGCGAAATAAAGAAGTACATGAAAAATCAACAGGGACTTTTTTTTTTATTGATAACATTTTCTATCAGTTTTCATACTGAGGAGATAAACTTGCTCTCTGTTATGCATAACTGCCCTTACCTGTAGTGATGAATGTCCTCAAAAGACTTGGTGTTATTAATGGCAAAGACACAGAGGAAACCTTCTCCTGTCCTCATGTACTGATCTCTCATGGCGCTGTACTCCTCCTGACCGGCAGTGTCCAGGATGTCCAACAGACATGTCTCCCCATCAATCACCACCTGCTTTCTGTACGAGTCCTACACAAATATGACATCAGCCGTTGTGGTTATATGTCAGAGGCTATTTCTCCATAGCTTAGTCATATGAATAGACATGTGCTACATCTACATATCATGCTACATTTACATACCATTTCAACCCCACACTGTCCAACATTTGTACCTTTACAGTAGGGTTCAGGAGCTTATAAATTACAGTTTCAGCATCTGCTATTATTTAGCCATTATATTTTCTTTCCTTCTTCTTATTTTTACCCAAGCAAGTCTCTTATTCCAGTGGTTTCTTTTAGTGTATAACTGTGACTCCCAAGAATTTCACACTATAGCAACCTCGGATTCTCTCAGAAGGGGAAGCAACTGGACTGAAAACAGTTTGGCTGTGTAATACTCTACTGTTGCAAACAAATATCAATGTTACTCCTGGACCAATGTAATACATTTTACGCATAAAATGTGGGTGATTATTGTTATACAGTAATCCCACACTTTACCGCAGTTCGAATCTCGCGCCTCCCGGTTTATCATGGAATTGCATTTGGAACTAATTTGTTTCGCTGATTTTCCCGGTCTATTAGCACGATAGACAAAATAAAACGTACAGGAAAATTCAATTTATGGAGTTTTATGTTGAAATAATGACATTTATTAATAAAAATATAATTATTATTAATAAAATGAAGTAAAATGTTAATACAGTACAGAATGTAAATAATGCATTGACGTGTATGTTTAACGCCGCCTATTTTTTGATGTCATAGAACACTTCAGCTACTACAGAAGCTACTACAGAACTGTATACTGTAGAGTACATGTACTTACTTTAAATGAGATACAGTGTACTGTATTTCTACAAATTAACACTACATTTATTTGGGTATATTCTTGGAAATGTTTATTTAAAGTGTGTGGGAGGATGATTTACAGCACAAAAAAAAACAACAACAAAAAAGCATTTTTGGGGCGGCGTCCATTTATCGCGGGTGGTTTTGGAACATAATGTGTGTGTGTGTGTGTGTGTGTGTGATGATATATATATATATATATATATATATATATACACATATACACACACACACACACACACACACACACACACACACAAATGTGTGTGGGGGTGTGCGAGATATAGATCACTTAAACTTTCTTGTGTGTAATTTTAAGTACACAGTTAATACTGTGAGACAGATATTTTTAGACTAGGTTATCATACTGCTGAAATTTTAAACCGCACAGCAGTATTATATAGTGTTTTCATGGTCACTGTGTAAGATCTTATGGTTAATGGTTCCTGTGTGCCAGTAAACCTAATTTCAAAAATCTAAAAACAGCAAGCTGGCATACTATAGTGAGCGCAGACGCATGTGCATACTCCATACTGTAATAATGATAGGCCCAGACCAGGAAGTTAGCAGCTCAACGCATGAACCAGAAAAACCAGATTATATTCTTTCTTACACACGCTACATTTTCTTTTTACTTTGAATTATTTTCACACCTCTGCAAGTGATGGACAATTTTTAATACAGACAAAAATCATGCACATTATACCTCTATAGTAGGGTCATATTCATCTACAAAATGGTTCTGGATGAGTTGGATGGTGAGTGCACTTTTTCCGACACCTCCAGCTCCGACCACCACCAGTTTATATTCCGTCATTCTTCACCTAGATGGAATAAAATCTACAGTCAACATTTATAATTTTATAATTGTTAGATCTTCAGAAATCCCACCACATCCACTGTCAGCTGTCCAAGTTAAGCGCAAGTAGGAGAAGATAACTTTTTCAATAATACTCTCTGATTACATAACAACATCACTATCAATCATGAACTGTTAAGAACATCATAACCATTTGTACCATGTCGAAAAAATGTCTAAGACACCTTTGACCGTTTTGTCGATAAGACTTACAGTGTAAGCACCTGAAAACACTACTTGATACTCAGACTTCAATCAAGTCTTTTGACAGCGAGTCACTCCAGCCCATACAGAGCTCTGGACTAAAACAGCAGTGACAGTCCAGGTGACTATAAACCTGGTACCTGGATAGAGTGTTAATCCTTATACACTGAACTGGGAGGACAAAGACAAAAACATAAACAATTGAAGGTAAAACTGTTCCACATTAGGACACGTTTAAAGGAAACAGACCCTCCTGCAGGCAGGGTACAGCTTTTTGCACTCGATACTCATTCATTTAACAAGTTATTAGAAGGTGTAGGTACAGTTGCTAATACAGTCACACAATACATGGCATTGTTGTGGTCTTGGAAAACAGACATATTTACAGTTTGCCTCCCAGATGATATTCTATAAACGCTTCCCAGCATGCAGACTAATAACAGCACATCAGGAACTTTGAAAACAAACACACACACACACACACACACACACACACACACACACACACCCGTAGGCCTAACTCGCGCGGAACTCGTCATTTACCAAATGCACAACGACACACATAAAAACGTATATTCAAGGCAACGTGATCAAAATCCACAGTGAGAAAGCGAGAAGACCTTTGGGGGGGGAGCAGCAGGCAGCGGTGCCACTGGAGGGTGGGAAGCTGCGAGCGCGAGAACAAATCCCCGCCATACCGCTGCATTGCAGGGCCCAATCTGACTGGTGCGCTCTTCCCTCTCCACCTCTATTAAACCTTCTCTTTAACAACTAAAAGAGCTTTACAGACTGAAAGCAACAAAGTCGTGCATACGATACTTTGTGTCCGACGGCATTTCCGTGAATCCCGCCTGCACCCCCACCTCTTTCTCTCTCTCTTTTTTTTGTTACCTTTGGTGTTGCAAGTTTCGCGTCCGAGCCACGAAAAAGGCGGATAAAGTCTATCAGCCTATAGTCGCCTCCTGAGAGCCGATCCTGCCATGTCCACAAACATCAACCGCTCCCGATCTTGCACATTTATCGCGCTTATATAGGAGACATTCCGCGGATAGCACGGCGATCTTCTCCCCCTCGCTCCCACCTCTCCGTCTTGCTCGGCCTGTTCGCCTGTACCGAGGTCGCTCTTTACATAAATATGGGCGGATACGGTGGAGGCAACGCAGCGTAGCGCCAAGATCACTTACCCAGCCACCAATGCACAGTGTTTTTTTTCCTCTCCCTCTCTCTCTCTCTTTCAGTTGGTGTCACTAATTCTTATATATGAGTTGAAAGATGGCTAAAATACGTACATTAGCTGTAAAACCGGTTTCTCTCCAGCGTCAGCTTGCATCATTTTAATGATGAGCCTTGCCTACAGGGAGCTGTGCTTATACACTCCAAATCAATATCCTATCAATTAATACCTAATAACCACACAGGGCGCTACTTATATGTATACATACAACAGATTTTAGTGTTGTTCAAAAGTTAAATCAGTGTTACTTTATAAGAATGTATTTATTTTGCTAATATAACATAGCCTACACCTTCTAGTGTTACATTATGAACCGGCGTTTCACATGATCTCCAGAAATCCGCAGCACATCTCGAAGCCTTCCTCTCTTTAAATAGGTCCTAAATATAACCGGGACGATCTGAACACACGTCAACGCCGTGTAAGGATTTGATTGGTTTAGTAGTCTGTCAATCTTTCGGGCATTCAGGCGCATAAGTCCCGCCCCCAGCCAATAGGTGACTTTAGCAAAAAATGAACCCACATGTACTGCAGCCGGACTGAGAGTGATCGAGCTGATCATTTCTACATAACTACCACATGTGCTGTTTCTACTGTGAAACACACGGATTTATCCTCGTAACTTATCTTAAACAATCGGCTAATCTATATATAAAGACTACCTTTTTTTGTTGAACATTGTTAAAATTGAAAGATCTGCATCTTCAATATTTATATATATATATATATATATATATATATATATATATATATAAATCTAAAAAGAAAATCTCTACAAATAATCATAATAATAACTTATTATTGTTATTATTATGATTATTTGTAGTAGTATTTTAATTATTTTATCACTATTATTTATTTATTTATTTATTTATTTATTTATTTATTTGTATTATGCTTCTTTTGCATCATGATGTATTGTCAATAAAGGCCTGGCCTCTAAAGACGTTATTATTATTATTATTATTATTATTATTATTATTATTACTGCTACTACTACTGCTACTATTAGGAGTAGCAGTAGTAGTATTGTAAACAATTTATGACATTACGTATTTAATATTTATTTATTTAATTGTATTTAATGCTTATTTAACATCATGATTTATTAACAATAAAAGTCTGCCTTTAATTAAATATTATTATAGTTATTATTATTATTATTATTATTATTATTACTGTTGTTGTTGTTTTTATTATTATTATTGTTGACGGCGTTTTATCCTCGTAATTAATAGAGTCAGTACCACTGTCAGGCGCATGGTGTCAGTATTTCCTTTAACCTGAACTGAAGGACTGGAAGCTACATGTTTATGAAGTGCATATTTGTATTTCTTCTGCATGGTTTGAAGTTTATTTCGCTTTGACGGATTTATACTCGTGTTTGAACCCGTTTTGAACAGTGTTCATGTAAATAACACAGGGTTTTGTTGTGTTTGTGAGTAGATCAACAGCAGTGCAGTGTAAAAAAAAAAAACGTCTCCCAGCCTATACGGTCTTTACTACTGCATTGGGTTACAAGTGACCTGATATAAATAAACTGCATTCTCCAGCGTAAGCAGCAGTATTTTTAGTATCAAAGAGAAATAAAAGACCCAAATGAGCGTGGTGAATGTGACAGTAGATCAGCCCTGTGCTCTGGTTTTCTCTGCTCTCACATTTTGCGTCAGGATTTTTTTTTTTTTTTTGAGCTGCTTTTCCACAGACCCGAGTGCAGCTTTAAAATCCCCCACAATGCACCGCGCTGTCCCGTAGCCGTTGCCATGTTAGAGCAGTATGGGGGAGTTTCCCGCAGTCTGCGCCGTTACACAGCGTGAAAACTTTTCCCTCTGCCCGTCAGTGCGCTCGTTTCATCCTGTCTCTTACCACAGGAAATCCTCCATGTTTCTCTGCGAAGCCTTTCCTACGGATATCCCCGTCCAGCGAGTGTGTTAACAGGCAGAAAGATGAGCATAACTGCATTCCGCGGTCCGTTTCTTCAGCAAACTTCAGACGCGGTCACGGCAGGTCCGGGGAACACACACGGTCTCCACCACGGGCTGTTTCTCTTCACACTACACATTAAAGGTAAGAATTAAACCAAACAATATCACCCTGGATTATTAAATCTGCCTGAACTGATGAGGGCCGCTGATGGCCACGCCGGAACACTCCAGTGGAAGAAAATGTAGAAATAAATCCTGTCGCTGTTGCTCAGTTTTGACGGCGCGATACATCCGAAAACAAGCGGTGATCGTGTGTGTGTGTAGCCGGAGGACAAACTGAGATTGAGCCGGGATTATCGCACTGCTCATGTTTTACTACAGTGTACCGACTTAATAACTGTCACATGATTTTAGTTTGATCGTGGTTACATATACAGAAGGAAACATTTCACTTAGATGAAGATTAAACTCTGCAGATTACTATAAATAGATCACTATGTATTCAGTACAGTGTCCTGGTGCCAATCAATAATCATCAATAATAATCATTTCAAAATGACAAATATAAGGAAAAATCTCACATGTATCGCATCATAGGAATACTATATATATACTGAATAAATAGTGATCTATTTATAGTAATATATATATATATATATATATATATATATATATATATATATATATATATATATACTATATTATTTCTATGATGTACCTATCAACATACTGTATTTAGTCAGCCTGGATCTATCTAGAGGTTTTTTTTTCCATTATTAAGGCTTCTCCTGACTCTTCTGATCCGAATCTGAAATTACACATGAGATTTATGAGTAAGTATTTAAACAGATGAGATGAAAGAATATTAATATTAACCATATGGACAAACCTGGCCACATTAATATTTTTGTCGGACAGCACTTTTACTCCCAACCGAAAGCTACTTCTTCACAACCATGGCAAAAGAACAAAGCCAGCATTATATGCAGCTCAATCTGCCATCCAGATGTTAGCACGTCTGCCAGTGCTGACCTCCATGTTGGGGGTGTTGGGGGAACCTTAAGTTTATTAAAACATCTCATCTAAGACACCACTCTGGCAAAACTCTGAATATGGTTTACAAGAGCTCAGGCAGGTCTAGCTGCTGTGTACTTACATACCACAGAAAGTACGCTGGCCGTCTCTGTGAAAGTCTTGGAATGGAAATGCTGCTTGACACACATTTTCTATTGTCCGAGGCCTTTATTGCTCCTTCGTGCTCTAATTTTCTCCACAGGAAAAATGACACATTCAGCAATGAACTGAATTGAGATTTCACATAGTTGACTAAAGCAAAGAGTGTTTATAAATACTCTAACTGAAATCTCAAGCATTCCTTGCATACCTCGAGCTAGATATGATCTAGATGGAATTGAAAGTAGTGATATTAATCCACTGTTGTAATTAATGTACCAATTCAGTGCTCTTTAATATACCAAATTTTGAGAGTTTGAATTTGTACACATCTTCCTAGTCTACTTTCATGAAAATTCAAGAGCCCTTAGGTTATTGTTTTAAAGGGGTATAAGAGGGGGGCTGTTTTCCTTCCTCTCTCAACACACACAGGGATTTTGCTGCACACACACACTAGTTATTGAGAGCCTGATGGAGGGTTTCTGCTGTGTATATTTTCTTCTTCTTTTTTTTTTTTTTACTTCTCTCTTTGTCAGCTATTTGTAAACCCGTACATGCATAACATTTGGAAATGTCATCACTTACGATTGACCTTCACAGTTCATCCAAGTCAAAATACTGCTTTAATAATCTTTTTGTAGAACCTGGTGTGGATTTGTGTTTTTGTGGTTGTTCACATTTAGGCATAAGTACAGATGGTGGCTATATACAAAGTGCTGCATGAATACATGTCCCAATAGATGCTAAGCCAACAGTTTATGGTGTATTAAAAAAGACTAAAGTTCTCAAATCTTTAACATTTGAAGGATGTGAAATATGATCAACTTTATTTATAGGCCCAAATCTTATTCACAGATTCTCCAGGCTTAATACTGGTGTCAGCATGACATCCCCTACAACTTTATTTCATTTTACTGCTACTCATTCTAAAGTATAAGCATGAGGAGCAGGATGGTAAATGCAGGCATTGCTGGTGATCTGCTCGAGAGGACAGTGGGACTAGGAATAGTTATCGCAATCATGGCTCATAGCATGCATGTGGTGTGGAATGTGCAGCCTCAATGTTATCAGCGTCTATGGTGCAAGATCAAGGCCAACATTTCCTGATTAAATCTCTGCATGCATTAGGACATGTACATTCCCAACATTGATTAATATTCAGAAAGGACACTTTTTTTTTGCATTTGTTATTTTTAAAATCTACTTGGTTATGTTTACATTTCTACTCGCTTCTGATTAAATCGACAAGCAAAGCAAATTTCAACAACCTTTCTTAGGTGCCCCTCTTTTTCCAGTAGAGGAAAAAGCAGTCAGTTTTAGAGAACGTGCATGTGTGTGTATGTAAGAGAGAGCGACTGAGTGCGAGTGTGTGGATACATTTCAGACGAGGCCTGCAACCAATTACTTCAGAGTGCATAAATTGTTAGTAATTACATGTAGCATGGCAGTTATAGCAGACACTAGCAGAATTAAATGTTTGTAAAGAAAATTTTGGAAAAGCAGTAGCATGGTCACTCTGTAGAAGTTTACTTATGTTATAAATATATCTGTTATTTGTTATAAATATATATTTATTTTTATACCAATTCCCCTTTTTGCAAGAAGTTGAAAATTGTCATTCTGGACATTCTTTTGTAATTTGGCTCTTTCCTGTCATGATTTAAGCCTCTTGTCTCTTGCAGGACTTCCTATGTCCTTTGTGTCCTTTACTGGCAAACAAGGGTTGTGTTATTTGGAGCCAAACAGGGGTAATGAAAGTGGCCCATTGAAAAGAACATTGTGAAAGGATACTTTTCTTGCACATACGGCTGAATGGAATTACTGTATATGCATTATTTTGACTATGTTCAGATATGGTATTTGGTTCTGTGTAATTAACGTATTGTGTATTTATTGCAAATACAATTTGGACCATACACTTGTTTAAATGACAGATAGTGTGTCCCTTTGCGTTAGAATGTCTTTATTTTCTTTTATTTTTAGAAGCGATATACTTGATATCATATTAGGGATTTTAGTACGTTTCTGCCAATTCTGACTTTCTGATCGTGAATTCATGAGAGAGTTTGTTTTCATCTCTTACATCTTGTGTGTGCTTTTTGTCCCCTGTTACTTCCTGACAACCAAAAAAGAACTCTTAAGACTTTAGTTTGCTTTAGAAAAGGCACTGGCCAGGCATTTCAGGATTTTGTTTAAACTGGTGTTAAACGAAGGCTGAATTAAAGTTCTCCAGCACAAGTCTTTTCTTCAGGAGTGTGATTTCGGTTCAGGGATGTAAAACCACATTGTTCTGCTTTGTGAAATGTTACCTTTTGTACTAGTTAAGAAATATCCGGTATAAATATGTCTTGACATTAAAGCGACTATCACAATAGTGCATTTTCATTTTTTTTGTCTCTTTTTTTTTTTTTTTCTTAGCCTAATTTAGCCATTGTGTGAAGTCACTTGATAATTGTGTTGGCATACATCAGTGAGATTTCCTAAAAAAAATCTTTCAGAAACAAAGACATTAAAATGTGCCCAGAATACGAACAGTTATCTATTGTAGGGACCAATTTGAAGGAATGACTGCATTATGTGTAAAGGATTTAGTGCCATTACGGGGGAAAAATATTATTCTTAAGCACAATTATTACTTAACTGTTGTAGAAAATGTAAAATAAAAATGGAACTGCCTTGATATAAAAGGACCCATGTCTTTCAAAGTAAGTCTGTCATTCAAATCTATCCAGTCTTGAGCTACTATCTGGCAGCTCATATAAGCAGTGATAAATAGCATCACACAATTACTGTCTTCAAGATAAGTCTTTCTAATAGTGTAATTATATAATAATTATAGTTAACATTAAAATTCTACATTGATATAAAAATTCAGTATATCTTTTCTAAAAATTGACAATGAATAGTATTTGTGTATATATTGTCTTGGGTTGAACTGAGTTAAACTTGCTGTAAAGTCAATTTAAATATTGTGCCCAGCAGTTGTGACAAAGCTTTAAATAACAATCAATTACTTTTATTTTTTATTTGTTTGGCCTTCATCTATATCTTGTAGAGCAAAATTCATAATTCACCACTTACCCAGTTCAGTCATAGTGTTATTGAATAAATCATTCCCAGTCTGATTTTTTTTTACATTTTTTATTATCTTTTATCAAAAAGTAGATGAAATTGCAAAAAAATTAAAAATAAAAATGCAATCCATCAGTGGTTGCAGTCCTGATTACATTAAAAATCAGAAATTATCATTATAATGATTCTGGGTTGTCTGTGCTGATTCTTGTTGTCTGTGCTGATTTCTGTGTTGAAATCAGGAAGGCCAGACCATGCAGTTTGTCCTTGCATTGGTTCTCAACCAGTTTTTCATGTGAGAGTAGCAGAGGGTCATTTTCACAGAAGGTCACAATAAAGAGCCAGAAAAGCTAATGGTGTCCTAAGTGCCTGCCTTCTTTAGAAAAGCATCTACCAGCAGCGATGCTCCAGAGAAGTCTTAAATGAAGGATGAATGCACTCTAACCTACATTTGTTACATTTACATAAATGTAGAGTGAATGATTGTACTGGAAGGTTGTACTGCCCTTTCCATCTTGGGTTATTCAGTAAAATAAGGCCAGCTGGGTTTTTATTCTAAAGAAGAATAGATATAGGACTATTTTGACTTTAATTAATATCAGCTCAATAGAATTTCATGAGTGATAGGGTGCTATATGCTATGGCTCATGCTTGAGTCATCACTTTGCTTGTATAGTGGCAACATTCATGTTACTTAGGGTAGAGCAATCTCAGAGGGGTTCCTTAGCATCCAAGACAGAGACCATATGGCACTGGACTCCAACACAGGCATTTATGCCAGTACCAACTCCTACTTGTGAGATAATGTGAGATCGTGATTTTAAAAAACATGTCATGGAAAAGTGTGTGTGTGTGTGTGTGTGTGTGTGTGTGTGTGTGTGTGTGTGTGTGTGTGTGTGAGTGAGTACACACCTCCTTCTGAAAGTAGTGGTACAGCAATGCCAGTTTAGTTGTTTTTGCTATATATTGAAGAGATATTTATGTTTGAGATCAAAAGATGAATATGAGAAGACGGAGCAGAATTTTCAGGTTGAACAACTCACAAGACCACAAATTTTTTAAGTGAGCAAAAGTGGAGGAACAGAGTCTTAAAGTAAATAGACTGTTACTGTGTACTTGTGAATTTTTTCTGTTGTTATTGCTAGGTATTAAGATATTAGTTATATTAATAACAGCAGAGAAATGCAGAGAAATGAGAAATGATTTCTCTGCTGTTAATAACAGAAAGAGACTTTTTTCCTGACAAGTAGGAATAACTTGTGAAATGTTACTGTATTCTAGGATAACATTAAATCAAAATGACATGCATCTAAAATGTTAACATCAGGAGCCTGATTTTGCAATTTTAAATAGAAATACCTAAACATATAAATCATATCACTGCAAATAAACATGTAGATGCTTAGGGAGGTTTTTTTCGACCAGGCTGGTCCTCAGTAGACTAAACAACTGTGTAATCCATTGAGTTACCATTTAGAGACCAAGAGCTCACCCTGGATGTCTTCATAAACTTCCTGTATTCCACAAACAATTCTGAATAGTTCTGAAAGTTATTAGCTCAGTTTTAGTATTAATGCCGGTGACTTTTCACAAACTATAAATAAAAGTGGTGTTTGTGCTACATCATGCAGCATTGCATCAGTAGAAAAGCTTTGTCTTAAAAACCATCATCAGCGGTTGGTTCAATGTTGGATTGGGTCCTGTGCGGTATAATTAGGAGGGTATAGTATTTCTTCGAGTGGAGCCTATAGAGGCGTTCTTTGGTCTTTGGCTGACATAAATGATCTACTTTTCTATTCCAGTGCCCTGCACACACAATAAATTAGCCATATCCCATGTGGAGAGGCAACAGTTTAAAGCTTCATTCTTTTGTGAAATAATGAACAAATGGACCATTTGTGTTGACATTAATCAGTGTGAACTGAGGTGGAGAGAGAATGGTGTGATCTGGAGACTCACACACAAAGTTTGCATACTGAAACAGCTTTAACTGTGTGATGCATGGATTTTGTAAATAAAGATACGAAAAGGTTAGGTTACTTTTATAACGGCATTATGCCGGGTTTCCCTTGAACTCACAATCTGATTAAACTGTTACTTGTTTAAAGATTACAGAAAAATCCGTTGTGCTCAAATGATATAAATCTTTTTCTCAGTAATTGTTGTTATACACTTTGTATAAAAACAAAAAATTAGCTTTTAAGGCATATGGTTCTCATTAGACTAAGCCAAGCTCATTAAATTATAGTTATAGGCTATATCTAAGGAGAACATATACAGTATATATTTTGTGATGTGCAGGACAAAAGAAAATGAAAGAGACCTTCTGTGACAGTGACCCTTTTTCTTTGGTTATTACTTTTTACTTGATACTACATTTTTAGTATCAAGTACAATGCCGCAGAACTGGCTCAGGTCCATGCCTTTATAGCCTAGAAATACTTGTGAGTGGGAGGCAAACAGTGTTGAGTCCAGCTGGTCCTACAATCCCTAGTGTGGCTCTCTCCAAAACACAATACAAAACCTGCACAGATTTATGCTTACATTTAAGTAAGCCAGCCCATTCTCATTGTTTTGAAATGCACTAAAATGAAAGGTGACCATATATACTTGTTGCCTTGCAAAAACTGTTTTGTTACTGAAAGCTGGGGGATATTTTTAGGAAGGAAACATGTCCATCTGAAAGCATACAGGGGTCTCCTGCTAGGTAGACGGACATTTCCTTTGGCAAAGATTTCCTGATGGGAGAGTCAGTAACTCACATGTTCAAATCTGTGGCCAGATGGAGTTTCCCCCCACAACTGATAAAACAACAAATGAAATTAAAAGCATAAATTTATATAGTTGTCATAGAAGGTTTTTGAGTGATCTAATAAATATCAGAACACTTTGGCATTAGAGTGAAACTTTTAGCAGTAAGCTGTGAAGCTAAATAAAAAAAGAAAAGAAAACACGTGTTCATAGTTCATATGTTGTTGATGGAAATGTGTTTGTGGTACTCTGAAGTGATTTTAGAGATTACCTGAAAATAAACAATCATTTAACAGGAATTACTGTAATTACTGTTTTTGCAGCAAATACAAATAAACAAGGAACATGCATATTGTTTTATGTGGCTTTTAGTGCTCTTGCCGCATTGTTTCCTGTATCAGAAGTTCTACACGTATGAGCATATGTGCAGCATAGTGAGCAATGTGCTGTCTGTGTTGACCGGTGTTAATTACGTCTGCATTCTGCAGGAATGAGGGAGCAGAGCTAGAGGCCCAACTCTGCACCACCTGTGACAGGATGGAGCTGAAGGTTTGGGTGGATGGAATCCAGCGTGTGGTTTGTGGAGTCACTGAGGCGACCACATGTCAGGAAGTGGTCATTGCACTGGCTCAGGCTATAGGTAAGTACTACAGGAATACATTTTATAAAGATATATGTAGCGCTTTGGTTACACTGTATGTGCTGATGCATATAAGTCTGAGTGCGCTAGTGAAAATGCTTCTATATTTATTATTTTCTCATTTAAAACTTTTTTTTTTACACATTAAATTAACAAAACCTTGTGGTCCATTTTAAATCAAATGCATCAGTGTTGTCTGAACTCATGCTTTAATAGAAGAGATTAGACATTAGGAAAATTTTACATTTTGTACAAAGCAGTTAACATCAGAATCAGAAATTTGCTTGCAACTTTTAAAAACCTGTTTAATGTTAGGAAAAGGAGTTTAACTTGACAAGGCAGATTGATTTTGATTTCAAATTCTTGACTTCAATGTCGGAGACCTTTTCTTAGTTACTCTCATAAGCATGTGAAATCTTTAGTGGCCCACCCCCTTCACTTTAGCAAGAAGTTTACTAAGGATGAAAACGTGCATGGTGAGATGGAAACTCTGAGTCACGATCCTACTTAAAAAAAGAAAAAGAAGCAGGGACTCTTAAGCCTTCTATCAGGTTTAATATTTCTTTCCACATTACCATGAAGCTGACAAGTTGTGGTTACATGCTTACTTAACTCTTTGAAAATTTTTCAATTGCAAAAACTGCTCATCTTTTCTTCTTAATGAGCAACATAAAATTTAGCCCGAGGTTAACTGAATTTGAAACGAGAATTATTTCATGTCTACTTAACTGGCAGGTCGCACTGGGCGCTACACACTAATCGAGAAATGGAGAGATTCTGAGCGACACTTGGCTCCTCATGAGAGCCCTGTGGCCTCATTGAACACTTGGGGCCAGTACGCTGGTGATGTTCAGTTTATTCTGCACCGCACTGGGCCTTCCCTCACTGAACGTCCTCCATCTGAGGGGCCCCCTGTCTCTCGGGGCCCTGAGCGTGGCCTGCATCGCCAGAGCCTCCCTATTATGGCTAAGCTTCGGGCCCAGGGCGAGCGATCTCTCCGCCGTCGAGAACCACGTCGCAAATCCCTCACCTTTACTGGGACGCCACGTGGCCTTAGAGACATACTTAATGGCACTAGAATTGGAGACAGAGACTCCAAGCGCTGTGTTGTTCTGATGAACAGTGCCCCCCAAAGCCTGTCCACATCCCCACGGCTACCTTCAAGTCGCGTGGAAGAGCTGACCCGCCTTGTGAGGCTGCAGAGGGAGTCGCTGAATGTTCTGGAACGCCGAGCAGAGGCATGCGATGTAGAGCTGCAGACATGGAGCCAAAAAAGGCCAAGCAGTGAGGACTCCTGGGCAGTCATGACAGAGGAGATGGTGCGGCTGGAGCAGCAGCTGTGTAGGAATCAGGTGGAAGTGGAGGAGGAAGAGTTTTGGTCAAGCGAGCTACAGATTGAGCTTGAAAGCGAGAGGCAGCTGGAGGAGCGGCTGCAGGAGGTGTGTACTCGGCTCCGAACCTGCGAGACTGAGCTGGAGCAGAGGTTGAACCGTTTGCATGGCATGGAGGCGGGACTGGAGGCTCAGCGGCAGCAGGAGCAAACGAGGGAGAACCAGCTCTGGAGTGAAGGAGAAGTGAAGGCCAGGCTGCAGACGGTAAAGGCTGAACTCAAGGCTCAGGCTCAGCACACAGCACAGCTGGAAAACAGCTGCAGGGCTGTGGAGAGGTCACTGAGTCAGTCTAGCAAGAGACTACAGGTAGGTTAGTTTGGTAAGACACGATTTTTATGCTGACGATAACACAGTAGTTCTTTAAATTGATCAGCTAAAGCTTTGCATATTCATGGATTTTAGAGTAGTGGATGACCAAACTACCTTGGAAATAATCATGCAGAAATATTTAATGGTATTGTTAAAGACTAATGAAATAATATTTTCAGATGCTGCTAGAAGTACACAGTATATTTCGTATATATATTGTATATTATATTAGTTATATATTGTATGTTGTTTAAAAATAGTTTAGCATGCAACCTTTATACTTATAACCAAATGTATTGTTTTGTGCTTTTAAAGTTAGCAAACAGTTTTATTGATAAAATTAGACATCTAATCAGGGTACAAAGTCTGCTGCAATACAATTTGTATTGAGAGTAATATATGCAAAATGGACATTCTTTTAATGATATTTATTGCGCAAAACAATTCATGAAACTCACAGAACTACTCATAAAACTCTGACATAAACCCAGAAACTGTATTTATGCATATGTAAGTCCGTAACTGCCTCTTATAGCAGATGCACTTTGTCTTTCCCAGGAGAGTCAGTTTGAGCTTGAGCAGCTAACTAAAGAGCTGAGGCAGGTGAATCTTCAGCAGTTCATCCAGCAGACTGGCACTAAAGTGACTGTACTGCCGGTGGAGCCCAGTGACGTGGAGGCCAGCGTACCCCCTGTGCCTCAGGAACCAGGTACTCTGCTTACTACTACATCCTTTTCTCCCTCCATAGTGACTTTCCAAAAACTTTCATAGATACCAAACAACCATCTTTACGTTATTTGTACAAACAAAAGCAGTGGCAAAAAGCACAATTGTTTAACTCTGTGGGCAGTAACTCCCTGGGTGTTCATGCATCACACATTATTTTGGCTCTAACAATAAGTCTTGGAGGCTTTCAGATCTTCCACTGAGAGCTACATGTGTTCCACCCACCTCCATTCAGTGCTGGTTACTGTGGCAACAGCTGCTTAGAGATGGCCCGAGTACCATTACTCACCTTAGTAGCTAGCAGCAGTATATAGGGGACTTTAAAAAGGTGCTGAGGCATGCATGCTATTGTGTTACTCTAATGCCACTTGTATATAAAACAAAAATAATGCTGGGTATTTTAATTTTATATAAGAATGTATACAGACATATAATATCCAGCTAAGAAATTTTGTTTACATTCAGAATAGTCGGCAACTGCATTGCCATTACTGCTTTCTGGCTATTGTTTACATGACATAAATTATTACTAACAGTTTTGTTTAATTATATTTCTGATTTATAATATATATTTTTTCCTGCCTGCTCAAGTGTTCGTCCAGCTGTTCGGATTGGTAAAATAAAAGTGTATTTAGAGAGTTGCACTTAGCAACAGTCTTGCCTGAGAATGATTGTAAACCTTCTATAAAAGAAAACTTTTCTTGTTCCTTCTTTATTTCACAGCACTGACTGGTTCACTAAAGCGCCTGGGCCCATCTCATGCAGTGGGAGTTAACCTGCGGGTGCTACACAGCCCCATCACCTCAACCCTCAACCCTGAGGGCATTTATGTCTAAGGACCAGAGGAACACCTGCAACCACCTTTACACATCCACTGAAAAGTTTTTCAACAACTCCATGTGATTTCATAAAAACAGAGTAATGCATTAAGGCTGTTGTGAAAGGCAGTCATAGGAAGTGATTTGTTGGTTAAGGCTGGTAGTTAATACTCGGCTTTGCAATGTTGGATAGCCGATGGAGCAACAGAGTAGGAAGCATGAAATAAAAATGAAGGTATTCGTTATTTTGGTAATGGTAAACTGGACATATACCTCAACTCAAGTCCCATCTGTTGGCTGTAATATCTGCTCGAAACTCTAATGAACTCTGATAAAAGAATGTTTTATTTCCTATATAGAGACTGCAGAGCAACAGGCCTGTATAAGAAATGACATACTAAGGATGAGTTACTTTAGAAATGTGAATATTTTTACAAAGCTGTTTGTTAATTCAGCCACAAAGTGAGTTGTTCATATAAGCAACATGACACATGCACCTTTCTGTCTTTACTGTGGCATCATATTTTATGCTGAGGTTTATATTTTGCCACAGTTGGTATTATATTTCTTTGCGTACTCCACATTTAGATTTATAATTTGTTTTAGCGATTTTTGAGCCAAAGATGCCTGCTAATATGTATATTTTTGGTAGCCATATTCAAACTGCAACGGATGCAGTTTTATAGCAATACATCTCCAGCTATATAATTAGCTAATTTCCATCATGTTTACCTTTTAGGTTTTAATAATCTATAGCTTATGCAAAAGAATTTGCAATGCACATGTGTAAAACTGAGCTTTGCATTAGTATTAAATGAACGTTGCAGTATTACAGTATATTATGCTTGACAAATCATAGATTGGGCTCTGTCAATTAACCAGTTTATAACTGTTATAATTGTAACCAGTGCCTTAAGTCTGTAATGAAGCATTAACACGATCAAATCCAGATCAAAATGGGGAGCTCCCAAGTCTGTTTATATGTGGTATAGATGGTGATGGTGAACTAACATCCATTTTTTTTATTTGATAGAAAACCGGCTGTGTTTGAAATCCCTCTTTTGTTCACTCCATTTGATTTTCTTTGTCCATACTGCTACACTAAACACTGAATGGGGGACAGGTGTTAGAACCATGGCACCAACCGGTTTCAGAAGCTTGAGGCATGCTAGCATAATCTTTTTATTTGTAGAGGAATGAAGGCTCAGTGCTTTCTGGTGCCAGTTACACAAAAGGCATTGTATATACACTATAAATCAAATATATACTGTAAATGTTGAACTATATGAACTAGATGGAAATTCAGATTGGGCAGAAGCGTTCTCCACTACAAGTTGGTGCATGAAATGAATGGGGTTCCACACACAGCCATTGTTTCTTTGTGCTCACTGCTGCGTTTTTATGCATTTTTTGTGCTTGTGAACAATTTCCGTTTTTTATTTACTTTAATATTTTGTTTTCTACTTTGAAAATGTATTTAAAAAAAACTGCGGTAATGCCATGCATATGTAAATTATACATCTTGCTTATAAAGCTCTTTGTGATTTATTGCACTGCATTTCAACATTAAAATCAAATTAACACAAATCTTTTCACTCTGAATATTTATTCTGTGTTTCAATGTCCTGATGATGGAATTGGCATCGATTTCATACCAAATGTTAAACTGATAAATTACATAAAAAAGCAAATCCTACACTCGTGTCTAAATGCTTACTTCAGTGGGATTTGGCACAGCTTTTCTGCAGTTCATCCAACAGTATGTAGGATTTCAGTGTGTTTAAGATGTGACCCTGTGGAGCAGCTTCCAAACAGCAAGCCTCATTTGCATGCAGACCTCTTCCTCTGAGCTTTTCAGGGCCAACGGTGGAGGTGCATGTACTGTCATGAGGCTGGTGCAGAGAGGGCTTCCTTCACATACAAGTTTTTCCCCGTCTCCCAAACCTGCACTTCAAATTCCCAAATGCAGCTCTGGAGACAAAGAGGAGAGTTTATATGATTGACTAGTGAAGATTAACACTCTCTAACACACACACACACACACACACACACACACACACGTGTGTAACACATCTATATATATCTATATAAAGTTAAAAGAATTTACTCCAGATAGAATGCCAGGCTTTTGCATGGCACGATTTAAGCATACATTCACACACCCATTCACACCTGGGGCAATTTATTGAGAAGAAGATGGAAATCCAAGAACCTACAGGAAACCTGTATGAACACATGGAGCACGTGCAAAACTTTAGACATGCAGTAACACAAGCTCAGGATTGAGCCCAGGGCAACTAAGCTGTGAGACAGCAATTCTACTGCCCCCCAACGGCCCACCATACTGCCTGTGTTCTGCCTCATATTAATTGGTGTAAAAACCCTCACATAAACATATAACCAAAACATTATAGATTACACTTTACAGTACTGTTATTGTTTGTAGTGTCTGTTTATGCACACCTCCAGGCTTTATTGTATGTTTAGAAAAAAAGGTTTCTAGTCTGTGCCTTTCTTTGTCCATGCCATTGTACCATGTTTTTGTGTACCTTTGAGGTGTACCTTTTAACTGGAAATATGGATTATACTGTAATGTACATAACTGGTCTACAAATACCTGCCGAAGTAAAACCTTAAAAGGCACACTGCATGCACAGGTCTTCAATATGTAATGGATATATTAAGGGGAAAGCTATACTCTTGAGCATACCACTCCAGCAAGGGTGAATGATAAAATATTATGCCCCTGATTGCATGACAATAACTTCAAACAAATCTGACTTAATATTTAGTCCACTGGTCTGTGGATTAGGATGCAGCCAACAACTGGAAGCAAAATGACCCAAACCTGTGGCTTATCTGTACTTTTCTTCTGGAACAAGTAGAGACAGATGACTGCAATTTTACTGGGGAGAAAAGGTAGACAGGTGACCTTTTTTCAGGAAACAATGGGAACAAAGGGGACAAGGAGACAGGAAAAGGCAGGTGATACAGATTTTGTCCGGGATGAGGTAGCCAAGAGGACAAACGGAGACTGGAGGTGACAGGAGAAAACAGGTGAAGACTGCAAGACAGGAAAACAACAAGACAGGTGAAGATAGGGGCAGACCACATTACCAGAGGAAAGAGGCAGGAAATGAGACAGGAGTGGACAGTGAAACAGGTGACACAAATGTTTATGTGAAGAAAATCTGAATGGCAATGAAGAATTTTTCTTATTAAATAAGGTCAGTCCCAACGAGGATATATATGGGCAGAGACACAAGAAGTACAAGGACAAGCTGCAGTGTAAAAGTTATACCTCCTTATGGTTGTTATGAAATTGTATGATGTTAGGGGTTGTTATGAACAGCCCAATGAATTTTTTTAACTTGGAACCAATAGATACAAACCAAAACAATGCATATAGAGAACTGATGTGGAATACACACCACACTGTGAAAAATCAGATTTACTCAACTGTCACGTTTACACACGATCCACACAGGAGCACAACGTTAGTATATTATATTTCAATTTAATGTTATTTTAATAGCAAAACAGTAACGTAGTCCGTTAGAAATGTCTAGGTTAATAAAAGTTGGCGCATGGAGACACCTGGCTGCCAGAAGTGGCACTGCATGCAAGGAGAATTTTCACACTTGGCAAAGGGCGGAGAGTTTTGCGCAAACGTTGAAAAACAGACTGTACAGAAACAGACACAATGCCTGGCTGATTTCCTTGGGCAGTGATTTTTACAATATGACTTCATAACAGTTATTTGTCTTGTTTTGAACATGTTCAAACGCAACTTTCAAACACTCCCAGAAAGGTTTTGGGATGTATAAAGCCAGCGGAGATGCAGTCCTGATGTACTGTTATAATCTGACAGTAAACCTGCATTTTTTTATATCCACACGTTGCGAAATGTAAAAGGACAATGTCCGCTCTCAGAGGCTGGATTGCACAACCCTCCTGTTTAAAAGAGAGGGCTTAGACAAAGCGCGTGCGAAGTGCACTGTGGCTGAACCTGCAACCATGAGGACGCCGTCTGTACTTCTCTGGAGTTTATTAGGAGCTCATTTGATCATCTCAGCGATAGCCAACGACGGTAAGAACGCGTTTGTAACCAAAACAAATGTGATTGCGTTTATTTTTTTAATATTGTTTCTTGTTTAAGGGTATGCTCAGTATACCATGAGCATGCTTCTGGTATCTCAATTCGAGATGAACTTTTCATTATTTCATACACCTCGAATATGGTATGATTTGTAAACCAATTGAACATGTATAACTAAAGCAGGACACCTAATTATTTATATTCTAAAGTTAAAAGCAGATAAATGTCATTTACACTATCAATTAGTCTTATATGCTTCCTGTGTTTCTATGCATTGACATGTACAGTAATGCATGCTTGACCGGATTTGTATGAAAAACACCACTAAATAATGTGTATTTTCTTTTCAGCAGGCCCAGTTGTACAGACTAAATATGGAGCTCTTAAAGGTGAGTACTTAAGAGCTAAAGGGAAGGACACGGTCGTTCACACTTACCTGGGCGTGCCGTTTGCCAAGCCACCTGTGGGACCTTTGAGACTCTCTGCCCCACAACCTGCAGAAAAATGGCAAGGAGTTCGAGACGCCACAAAGCAGCCATACATGTAAGGTCAAGCCTGATACATTCACATACATGTTCAAAAATATCCATTACTGTATAAGTGTACATTGATGTTGCAAATTCAGCCAATAACATTTGGTCTATTACAAGTTCATGTAAATATTTCTTACATTTGGTAGTGTGAAGGACGTCCTTTCAAAGAATTCACACTGCTTTTATATGCTTAATGAGACTCATTAAGCTGTCACTCTATTTAATGATATTTACTCTAGGTGTGTGCACAACCCAGAACTGACTAGGAAATTCTTGAAAGATATTTCCTTGACCTTGGAAGTTCCTGAAGTGTCAGAGGACTGCCTTTATCTCAACATTTACACGCCTGCTAAACCAAGCGAAGAAGCCAAACTACCTGTAAGTCTGTATTGCATTAACAACATTTTTGCAGACACCCTCCAGTGCCCTGTTATTATTCTCCTATTATGTAATTTTCTGGACATTTAAACAGATATTTAAATGTGATTTTTTTTACAGTGGTTTGCTGTCAGGACGTGCTGGCATAACTTTGATTTCTTTTTTTTTTGTCCATGGATGTTAATAAAATTATTCCAATTGTCTATTCTCCTCATTTCATATTTTTTCTCTTGGGTGTGCTGCTCCTTGCGTGTTTTAGGTTGGAGTTTTTTTCTAATCAGATTTCAGTCGTTACATAATGCATTGCCAGGGTCAACGGTATCTATCTGCTGTAAAGCCTTCCGAGTCAGCACCTGCTGGCTCTTTTAGCATAAACCTCATGTTGCTGAAAGCTGTTGCTGTAACCATTCGGATTGTATGCTTGCTGAGGCCCTCTAAAAGGTGCCCGATCACGTTGCCATTTCACGTACTTTAATTGGATGCTCAGAGAGCGCACTAGTCAGAGCATGCAAACCGCATCTGTAGCTAAACGCACAACCTGAAATATATTTATGTGGATTTAATAGCTGTTTTTTGATTGTCACAATGACTGACAGAGAAGAAAAAAATTATTTGGTCACAGATATACTTGCAAGAATGTTTTCTTTATCATAGAATCATAGATCAGGTAGGACACCACTGAAGGTCTAAGTGTGTAATTCACAGCCCACCACTGGATTTAAAGATGGTTATTTCTTTTAACTAGTGGATGTCACCCCATTAAACTTAGAGATAATTAGTTGAATTCAAGGATGCAATTCTTGTGATGCAAAAAAGTTTGATAAAATGACAATCGAGACAAAGAATCTATTTTAAGAACCTTATTTCTTTTTCAATAATGCTGAATCATTATGCACTGATTGCATAAATTGCATATAAAAAAGCTTTGCATTGCTGGTGTGCCACAGGTTATGGTTTGGATACATGGCGGAGGCTTCACCATGGGTTCTGCTTCCGTATATGATGGACATGCCCTGGCAGCCTATCAGAATGTGGTTGTTGTGCTAATCCAGTACAGACTTGGATTACTTGGATTTTTCAGGTAAATATAACTTCTTCATTGTACTATTAAATGCCTGCCTGATATAATGTCATACACCACAGTTGCCAAAGTCTGTGCATCCTTACCCTTTCAAGTGTGTGTGTGTGTGTGTGTGTGTGTGTGTGTATATATATATATATATATATATATATATATATATATATATATATATATATATATATATATATATATATATATGGTGTATATGCACTTTAATTTTAGCATTTGCATACAAAAGTTAGGGCTGTTGCATCATGCAATGAGATGACAAAATAAGTAATAAATATAAGACAAAATAGTCTCAGTAATAGAAAAAACAGTAAGTCAGTTTAATGTCCCCCTCAGCCTCAAGACCTAATGGCAGATTCATAAAAAATGTCTCAAGATCAATTCTAAGGAAATTGTAAGGTTTCTATCAAGTAAATTAGTGTATGTAAGAACGTTCTCATAGGGAGGCTGGATAATTATATTACGACACAAAGTAAGCTGCATGAGTGGAAAAGGATGTTGAAGGCTGTTGGCAAGTCAGCCAAATTTGTGAAAAAGTAATAGGTGTATTTAAAGTCAACAGTAACAAAAAGAAGGCAAAAGGTAAAAAAGAAAAGTAAACAGTGTTGAATATTTTGAAATTGTGAATTTTGCAATGTTTATTATATAAAACTGTTAAGAAAACAAAGGTATTGGTAGAGTGGACCTTTTTCACATTCATGAGAATTCACAAAACGATATTAACCTGATATGAAGTATTTTTGTCAGTTATTTGAAGTACATCTAAATAGTCATCTTGATGGCAAAATCAAGTGAAGGAAAACTTTGATTTACATTTTGAAAAGCTTACATAAAGATTTTTTATATCTTAATTTTTTATCTTCAACAAACAAAATTCTGTTTGAATCCTCATTATAGCACAGGGGATGAACATGCTTCAGGTAACTATGGCCTTCTGGATCAGGTGGCAGCTCTTCAGTGGGTTCAGGAGAACATCCACAGCTTTGGAGGTGATCCTGGATTAGTCACCATCTTTGGACAATCTGCTGGAGGAGTCAGTGTGTCTTACCATGTAAGGATGCTAAATAATCTTCCTCGCCACACTTTTGTCTCAATATCAGAATATACAATAAGCCACGGGCTTAAAAAATAAATTCTTATAAATATTTGAAAATATATTGAAAAACATTTCACTGCCTCTAATTGGACAGATATTGTCACCAATGTCTGCCGGTCTCTTCCGCTACGCCATAGCAGAGAGTGGGACTGCTGCAATGGAGGCTGTTTTTACTACCAATCCTTTATCATCAGCTCAGGTAAAGAGCTCTTACATGTCTGCTTGCTATATTTTATTTGCGATACTGTTTAGGGGTAGATGTTTAAGGAAACATACAGAATTCAAAGTGACATAACAGTCATCAGCAGTAATACAGAATGGAATGAACAAGAAATGTTATTTACTCCATCATCCTTTTTTCCCAAAATCTCTTTAGAGGAAAAACCAAAAATAGATACATATTTACTGGTGCAAGATAATAAGCCTCACAACTAAAACGACAACTCGCCATAGCTGAACACAATATTTTCTATAACGGGATATGTATACTATATGGACAAATAAAATGGGACGCCTGGCAAAATCTAGTGGAACATCTTTCTGGAAGAGTTGAAGTTATTATAACAGCAAATAGGGACTAAATGTTAAATGGGTTGTTCAAAAAGCACATTTGAGTTTATGTTCACAAACTTATCCATATAGTGTATTTCGGTTCACAAAATGTGTCAATATATTATTGTGTTTCTCCTTAGTCTGTGGCTAATGAGTCTGGCTGTGACACATCCAGCACAAAGCAGATTGTTGATTGTATTAAGCAGCTGTCAGAAGAGGATCTTTTCAACATTGCCACAAAGGTAAGACCTTCAATACTGTAAAATTTACTGCTACTGTAGCTTGGTGGAGTTAATTACAATGACCTCCTTTTTTGTTAGGATGCACTGATGTTCAAAGTGACAAAGGATGGACGATTTTTACCCAAATCTGTGGATGAACTTCTTCAGGACAAAGATTTTAGCAAAGTTCCTTTTATTACAGGGGTGACTGATGATGAAGGCGGCTTTGCACTCATTAATGTAAGTGATTGATTACGATGTATACAGAAGTCTCCAAAAGCTTTACCAAAATGCCTGTTATTCTTGAACAATTGTATGAATATAGCTTTTTGTTGTTGTTAAAAAAAATGCAAAGCAATGTAATGCCAGGATATTAACTTTATTTTGGTCCTATATAAAATATATGTTCGTTTATGGAATTATTGACATCAGTAAAAATGTATTCCATAGTTCTTTCTTCCTGAAACGTGGACAGAAGGTGTGGACAGAGAGCAAGTTTTGCAAATGATGCATTTCTCTTTTCCTGATGTAAGTGAAGACTTAAATTATATTTAAGCATATTGCAGGCTGAACAAATCCTGAAAATCCCATTTGTGTACAACCAGAATTCCCAAAAAATTAGGGCACTATGTAAAATGTAAATAAAAACACAATGCAATGATTTGCAAATTTCATAAACCCATATTTTACTCAAAAAATGAAATGCAAAACTGTTGAGCAGGTAGAATCCTGTATCACACACATATGTGACAAAATTCCTCTCTTAAATCTTTAGCAACTTTTCTCCTCAGTTCCCAGATGTATATACAGACAGATGATGTAATAATATGCAGTGGTTAACATGGCCCTGTTCCTTCTTTTTTTCTGTTCTTCTTTTTCTTTTGTCTTCTCCAATTAGGCGTCGCCACAGCGGATCATCCGTCTCCATACACCCCTGCCTTCTACATCTGCCTCTTTCAAACCAACTACCTGCATCTCTTCCCTCAACACATCCATATACCTCCTCCTTGGTCTTCCTCTTCTCCTCCTCCACCCTTAGCATTCTCCAACTGATATACCCCATGTCCCTCCTCTGCACATGTTCAAACCATCTCAGTCGCACCTCTCTCACTTTGTCTTCAAAACGTCCTACATGTGCTGTCACTCTAATAAACTCATTTCTAATCCTGTCCATCATCGTCACTTCCAAAGAAAACCTCAACATCTTCAGCTCTGCTACCTTCAGCTCCACCTCCTGTCTTTTACTCAATGTCACTATCTCTAATCCATACAACATCACAGGTTTTACCACAGTCCTATAAACTTTCCCTTTCACTCTTGCAGATACCCTACTATCACAAATCACTCCTGTCACTCTTCTCCACCCACCCCACCCTGCCTGCACTCTTTTCTTCACTTCCCTAACACACTCTCCATTACTTTGCACTGTTGAATACCTAAACTACTCCAGCTTCTCCACCTCTTCTCATTGCAACCTCAACCACTCCACTGCCATCTGTGGTGCTCTTCCTCGGCATGAAACCATACTGTTGCTCACAGATGGTCACCTCTTCACTCAGCCTGGATTTCACTACTCTTTCCCCTAACTTCATGGTGTAACGGATCAACTTTATTCCCCTGTAGTTACTGCAGGTCTACACATCTCCCTTAGATCGGTACCAGCACACTCCTTCTCCATTCCTCAGGCATCTTCTCACCTTCCAAAATCTTGTTAAACTGTTTTGTTAAAAACTCCACTGCCATCTCTCCTAAACATCTCCATTCTTTAAACATGGCCCTGTTCCACTTTTTTTTTTTTTTTTTAACCTGTTGCAACCATTGAAATTAACTAAATTTTTCCTTAAAATTGTATTCTCAGTATAAACATTTTATGTTTTTTGTTTTGAATTGAATTGAATATGGATTTATGAGATGTGCAATTCATTGCATTCTGTTTTATTTACATTTTACAGTGTCCTGACGTTTTTTGAATTGGGGTTATATACACAAGCACAGTGTAGTGCAAGTTTGCTAACCCAAAGGTTAGCCTTATTCAAAATAAAGAAGACAAAAAGGTGTATATATGTGTACTATATTAATTTGTGGGCTTTACATGCTTTACATTTTAGTGTCTTATGTTACAGATATATTGCTTTTTTTATTACAATAAACAAAAATAGTAAGAAAGTGTTAAGATGTTTGTATTTAAAGAAGTTACTTCAACAATTTGAATCCCACAGTCTGAATGCAACAGAAAATAACTTGCAGGCCTTATGTTTGTTTTTATAACAAATAAACCTTCTAAAACACTCTGTTAAATTATATATTTATCTTTTTATGGTATTTTAATATATATTAATAAAATGGAGGGTTTTGTAAAATCCACAGTCTATAGGGGATGCAAATGGTTTAACTCAGCTTTCCATATTCTGGTCTGCATATAATACATTTGTTTATATGTCTATTTCTTCTATGCACATATTTCTATCAGCCCAGTGATAAATGGCTTCATGAAATCGTGATGAATGAGTACCTGGGAACCACGAACGAGCCGATTAAAATCCGTGATGGGTTAAGGGAGATATATGGAGACTTTTTGTTTAACATTCCTGCTCTTATAAAGGCAAAACACCACAAAGGTAAAGAGATTCACTAACAATTTTGTAAACATTTTGTTTTAATTCTATTTAATTAGTATGGATTAATGAATCCTATTAATGAAAACTTAATTGCTTCTTGTAATTGCTAGATTCTGGAGCACCAGTTTACATGTATGAATTCCAGTACACTTTTAATGAGCTCCGCAAAAAGAGGCCAAGCTTTGCAGGAAGTGACCATGGAGATGAAGTCTTCTTTGTTTTTGGTGCATGTTTTTTAAATGGCCACATTCAGATAGAAGGTAATTTTTTTAAATTTATTAATTAATTTATTTATTTAATTTATTTATTTAATTATTTTTTTTAAACAACTATACTTGATAATGCCATTACCAAGATCAATAAAGATCTCAGATTTTACTCTTTTCTCTCTCTTGGTCAGGTCAGTTCACAGAGGAAGAGAATAAACTATGTAGAACTGTAATGGCTTACTGGGGAAACTTTGCTCGCACTGGGTAGGTAAATATGTAGTCTGACAATTTTTAAATGATAAATCCTAAATTTGTAGGATAGAACGGTATGTATAAAGCAAATTACTGAAGTAATCTTGTCTAATAGTCTTGTTTTTTGTATTGAATTAAACTAAATTGTAGCTATCCAAACTCTACATACTGCTGCTATTTATCAGTTTTTGGCAATATACATTTATGTTCTACAGTCAAACATTTAGTTGAAGCATGTCCTGACTGTATCTGACTGTGGGCAGATCTCCAAATGGACCAGGCCTGACCCCATGGCCGGAGTTTGGAGCCGAGGCTGAGTACCTGGGCATCAACTTGGAGCAAAAGCCTGGAAAGAACTTGAAGGAAAAGCACTATGCATTTATGACCCAGACTTTGTCACAGTTGAGACAAGAGAAAAAAGATGGTACAGTAGCTCTAATGGTTTGAAACCAATCTTACAATGCCTTTTGACGCCTTCCTGAAAAAGCCATTTTCAAGTTAATAATATTCCTGCATCTTGATGCCTTGGATTTTTAACAGGCCCAGTTGTGCAGACTAAGTATGGAGCTTTAAAGGGTGAGCTTGTGACAGCTATAGGGAAGAACACAGTTGTATACAGCTACCTGGGTGTACCATTTGCAAAGCCACCAGTGGGACCTTTAAGATTCACTGCACCTCAACCTGCAGAGGAATGGAAAGGAGTAAGAGATGCTACAAAACAGCCCTTCATGTGAGGCTTATTTGTGTAATGAAGTGGATTATCTAACCTGCAAACCCATTAATAAACCCGTGTGACTTGTCTCAGTATTAAATCATGCTGTTGATGTTTTCAGGTGTATACAAAACAGGGATGGAATCACTGAGCTCTTTAAAAACGTATCAATCAGTCTGGAAATTCCTGAAGTGTCAGAAGACTGCCTCTACCTTAACATTTACACTACAGCAAAACCTGGTAAAGATGCCAAACTACCTGTAAGCACAAACAATTGTTCACCTTTTACATACTTATCAGTAACAGAGAAAACAGAAAACACCCTTGTCTGTGCATGATAAGACCTAGTAAAATTGTGATCTTCTGTACTATGAACAGTTGCAGCATGTGCCTAGTCATTGTTACACTTTGAAAATGTTCACTTATCCTCTGTGTTCTTCAGGTCATGGTTTGGATTCACGGTGGAGGATTCAGCCTCGGTTCCGCATCAGGCTACGATGGATCAATTTTGTCTGCCTACCAGAATGTAGTTGTTGTGCTTATCCAGTATAGGCTGGGCCTGTTTGGATTCTTTAGGTAATTCTCTGAGGCAGAAATAGTGGAGTAAATGCTTCACCAAAATTAAAGTAGCAACTTAAAAGTTATTAGAGCCTGCAGGTGAAGTACAATTATCCCAAAAGCTAGTGTTTTGTTCATGCCAGCAGACCATTTTATTAAAGATACACTTATGCCTGGTGGTCTGCGGTTTAGGGAACTATGGCTTAGCTTGTTTTGGAACTAATAATTTAGCTTTTAAATAAAAATAAAAAAAAACTTGCAAATATCTATTTATCTACCATGTGTTTTGAATTATTACATTTAGAAGAGTATATCATTACAAACCTCACCATAAAAGGATAATTTTTACCTTTTAAGATATTAAATAAATATCTGTTCTGCAGTGCTCATTATATCACAAATTATTCTATAAGTACAAGAAAATGTAATCAAAGTTAAGTGGTATGAAAGCTGATACTGACACAATAACCAGTTAATCGTTGGTTAATAAGCAATGTGTACATGATGCTATTTTCGGATACCCATACATGTTTTGTGATTTTCTGTTTTAGTACAGGGGATGAACATGCACCAGGAAACTATGGCCTTTTGGATCAGGTAGAGGCTCTTCGATGGGTTCAAGAGAACATCCACAGCTTCGGGGGTGATCCAGCATCAGTCACCATCTTTGGAGAATCTGCAGGAGGAGCCAGTGTGTCTTTTTTGGTGAGGAGCTGATTTATACATGCAGATCATCACTGTTTTTTTAAGACTGTACACTCCGGATGCTCTTTAGACCTGTCAAATATTTTAAGGTTATTTGGAATTGTGCTTTATTACATAGAAAGCTGGACTTTTTGTGCTATGTGTCTCTGTATTCAAGCTTCTCTCTCCGTTGTCTGCTGGACTGTTCCATCGTGCAATAGCAGAAAGTGGCACTGCATTAATGAAGGAGATTGTGGGAGATCCCTTACCAACAGCCCAGGTTAACTGGAGTTCTTTTTCTTTTATATAATCTACTCTATCATTCCAGCATCTATTGCCAATTATTTATGTATAATTTTAGCTAGTGGCTAACAGCTCAGGATGTGACATCAGTAGCACACAAAAAATTGCTGAGTGCGTAAAGAGTTGGTCAACAGAAGATGTGATAACACTTTCTAAACAGGTAAGCAATTAATATCTTGAGCTTATTTTGATCAAAACAAGCATCTTTATAAGTAAAAAAAAAAGGGCACTGAAAAACATCTCAATGCGTTTCAGAGAATGTTTCTACAATTTGTAGTGACTGTAGATAAGATATTTCTTCCCAAGCCTGTGGAGGAACTCTTTCAGAACCAGGAGTTTCACAAAGTACCACTCATTACTGGTATAACCAATGACGAGTTTGGTTGGATGCTGCCTCGTGTGAGTAAATCTGACAGATATAACTAACAGTTTAATATAGTTCTAAATATATATATATATATATATATATATATATATATATATATATATATATATATATATATATATATATATAATTTTTTTTTTTTTTTTTTTTTCTTGGTTTTTTTTTTTCTTTTTTTTCTTTTCTTCCTATAAAAAGCATTTGCTATAATAGTATAATGATAAATGCACTCTGGGTTTTGATCTTTGTATTATTTTTGATGAAGATTGTATATAATGTAGAGATTCTCTGTTTAAACAGCAACTTGCACCTTCAGGATGGAATAATGGGATGGATAAAGAGCAAGTACTCTTATCCATGGCTGTTTTTAATCCTGAGGTAATAACAAAATGAACTAACAAATGTATAGCATCCCACCGATTACATTTTTAGTCTAATAATTTGCTTCTTTCTTTTTCTGTCTAGCCCCACAATGAGTGGATTAATAAATTAGTGCTAGAGGAGTATGTTGGTTCTTTTGATGACCCAATCAAAATTCGTGATGGTTACAAAGAGATGATGGCAGATATGATCTTTAACATTCCAGCTCTGGCATTGGCTAAAGCTCATAAAGGTGATTGGTTTGTTATTGTGTTAATTCTAATGCATTATTGTTTCACAGGGGCTTGCATGTTTTTTGCATCCCATAATTTAGGTTTTTTAGTAAACATATTTTTATATGAAGGGTTATTTAACAAAGATAAAATCTTAGATTTGATTGGGTTTTTTACGAGGTGACTTCCACACTTCCATATTTTCCATACCATTGCAGGTTCCTGGGCCTTTAGTGGGGACTTACCCGACTTAATCCACCTCTTAATACCACCTTCACGTCGCGATTATTGAAACCATCAATACAATACAAAAAACACAATATAACAATGCGCGGCATTACATAGAGAGAGGCATTTCCCACATGGAGGGTGAATACCATTTTACTAAAGCAAGAAACCCAGTTAAGACTCCAAACCTCTACACCACCACCACAACTGTGCACCTACATCATCTGGAGCAGTTCAGAATTAATATTTGTCTAATGACATGACAAAAACATTAAAAATGTAAATAAAATACAACCTACTCACCAGAGATGCAGACTCATAATTTGCACCGCTCCTCAGAGGCTGTAATCCAGTGGTACAGCTCGTATTCACTGGTCTGGAAGTGGTGAACAAACCCTTTCCCAGGCTGAGACAAGCTAGCTAGCTTTGGGGTTGGCCGACCTCTCCTCACGATGTCTAGCTTTTCTGGAAAATGGATTTTTAAGTATGTTCGAGACCAAATCTATTTATCTTCCTCTGTAGGCATAAAAAAAAGTCTAACTCAGATGTGGTAATGTGTGCAGCGCTACACACGTGTTTTGCCAGTCAAACTTGGCTGTAACGGTTTCCCTCTGACCAACCAATCAGAGGACAGAAAAATGCAAGGCGAATATGAAATGTTTCATATAAAGAAACCAAGCTATTTATTTGCGAGACTGTCGTAAAAAGTCCAGCAGAACAGACTTTGCAGGCCCTGTGCAGATTAGATTGACATAGCAGCACATAGAGGCTGGTTGGACAAAAAATATAACATCCACACACGTACTGGAAGCAGTGTTGGGTCCATGATTTCATTAATTTGGTGCCAGATTCTGACCCTACTATCTTTGTGCCTCAGCAGAAATTGATGCATGACACTAGGTTACAACTATCCAGGTTTCAACAGTCTAGTTTTGCTCATGTTTCAGGTCTTAACAGAAGTAAAACACAAAGTAGCTGATCCACCGCATCTAACTTAACATGTTGACTGTAGCCTTTCTGTCATCTTGAACCAGCATGTTATCTGTGGACATTACTCAAAGTTGCTGGCCTAAATTAATGGTTTGCACTGATGCTTTGTGATTTGCTGATTAGATATTTGTATAAATGATTATCTGAAATATAATAATAACCAGATAATTCAGCAGTTTAAAGTATTGAATTGACATTATTTCAATGTTCATAAATTTTATTCTTACTTGCCAGCTGCTGGTGCTCCAGTTTATCTGTATGAGTTCCAGCACCCACCCAGCATTGTTCAGGTTAACAGGCCCAACTTTGTGGGAGCTGATCATGGAGATGAACTCGCCTTCATTTTTGGCCTGTGCTTTGGGAATGCCCATGTGAAGGCAACTGGTAAGGAGAAAACATTATCTACCTGTATAAACGCACCAGGCAGTGATTGGCAGGTTTGTGTAGCACATAGTCTTTGTATATTAATTTAATGTTAACAAGGATTTTTAAGGTAAATATATGCATAATGCAGGAAAGTGTTTGTGGTGACATTTTTAGAGTGGTACAGAATCATTATACATAAGTGTTAATCAGAGTTCACATTTAATTTAATAACAAACTAGAGTAGTCATTTAAATTATATGGTGTAAAAATTCAGAAACATAGCTACTTCAATTTAAAATTCATGCTAGTTTAATTACATTTCTTTTTTTTGTATACTGATACATGGAGAGAAAGAATTCAAATGTAAAATGCAGAAATCGGTTTGGCAACTGAGAGGGGGGGGGGATTTTATATTGTATCATTACTCAGGAATCTGTAAATGTTTTTTTTTCTCATAGAAAAGCACACTATATGGACAAAAGTATTGAGACACCTTACTTTTCTAGACATATGTGATTCTTCCCAAACTGTTACCACAAAGTTAAAGGCACACAGTTGAACTAGAAGATCCAAACCTGTTTCAGAATGAGTATGCTGTGCATAAAGCAAGCTCTATCAAGATATGGTTTATATGGATTGGAGTTGCCTGCTATAGAGCTGACTGCACCCCAGGCCTCCTCACCCTACATTAGTAGCTAATTTTACTAAAAGCCTTGTGGCTGAATGAGCACAAACCTCCTCAACCACACTGAAAATCTAATGGAGCATCATCTCAGAATAGTGAAGGTTATTATAACAGCAAATGGGGACTAAATGTGGAATTCAAAAAGCACATTCAGATCTTACAATGAGATGTCTACAAACCTTTGTCCATATAATGTACCTGTAAAAGTGTACAGGTATTATTATATCAGTTGTAATTTTCAATTATATGCCATTTGCTAAAATGTTGTCTAATGTAATTCTCTAATTAATGCATCTTATTTTTGTTGTATCAATAGATTGTAGTCATGGCTTAATTAATGGTTCTAAATACATTTTGCTTTTTACTGTTTACAGTTCCATTCACAAAGAAAGAAAATGAACTCTGTAGGACAGTGATGGCCTACTGGGGTAACTTTGCTCGCACTGGGTGAGTAAAATGCTGTGATTCAAATGTTCTATTTCAGCATCATTGTTACAATAATAATAATAATAATAATAATAAATACAAATTTTGTGCAGGTCTCCAAATGGTCCAGGCCTGACACTATGGCCTGAGTTTGGAGCTGAAGCAGAGTATCTGGGCATCGGCCTTGAGCAGAAACCCGGAAAGAACCTTAAGTCTAAGCATTACACATTTATGACCGAGGAGCTTCCAGAGTTGGTGGCTGCAGCTCAGGAGAAGCGTGAGCGCACTGAGCTGTAGACACTGAATTAGGCTCTGTATGTAACTATGTCTCTCAAAGGTTTATCCTGTGAGGCAACCATTTAAGGTGTCTATAAATGTAGTCTTTCCTTTTTTGAATAGGAACTATGCCATCTAGAACCACTAATCATCCAAATAACACTTGAAGACCAAACTCTTGATATAAATTAGGTAAAAGCTCACATTTAGAACCGGTCTTACAGTGAAATAGTCTTACAATTGTAGTTTTTATTTAATTGTATATTATCATCAAGAATCATCAAGAGGCATTCTCTTCATTAGCTAAAGAACAAAGATCTCACTTGCCATTATTCATAATGTTTAGTGACATTGCATCATGTGTGTAAAACTGAAAATCTAATTCATTAAATTGTGTACTGGAAGATTGTTTCAAATTAAAAAAGTATATTTTTAACTTTGGCCAGTGATTCAGAGACAGACAGAGTTACATTTTACGCTAATTTATTGGGCGGAGATGGACACATAAGCTTCAAAGCTCCCTGAAGTCATGTGATGGTGTTACATTGGACATTAGTTTATGAGTTTATGAATCAAGTTAATGAATATATTCGACTTGAAACAGTTGTCAATGTCACCCAACAAACAGGCATATTCTTAACATATGCAATTATGTGCACCCATAAACAAAGCTCAAATATATTAATTAAATACTTTCATCCACATATAATTTATTTTATATTATAATGGTTAGTTTTTGCAAAGCTGCATTTTAATACAAAACTACACACAGATAGCTAGTCTGTGGTCAATGCCTATGCTGTCTAGGAAAGAGCACTTTGAGGGGAGTTGCTGCACAGCTTTTTGATCAAAACTCATCAAAAACAAAGGAAGCATGTCATACGTGTTGGTCTGCTGGAGGGTAAAGGCCTTGGAGTTTAACGTAACTCATCTTCTATGCTCCAATATTTAATGTTAGCAAGGCATGCAAATATAGATGTTATTAAAATCGCCTAACAAATATTTTGACTAGATGTGGTCAAGTGGCAAATTTCACTCAGAGCACCATCAATCTGTGGATCTTTCCATGAATCTGCTGAAGGCAGGACAAGGGCTGAGTTTTTGATCAATAGAAGCTAAGGCAGGCCCAAGCTGCCAGTCAGGCAATGTACATTTACCATTATACAAGTTTAACATTGCATTTTCTTTCTTAATGGATAAAAGCTTACTTGAGAAAACTACAATTAGAACATTCACTACTTACAATATATGATTGAAATTAGTATGATGTGTATTTTAAGCATATTATGCAAGGGAACAAATACGAAGGTGTGGTACCTGAGACAAAGCAATAAAATGAAGAAAATCCCCCCCAAATTGGCAACTGAGTGAATTCACTCACATTAGACAAATGCATTAGTACTTTAGGGCATGCACACTTCACAAAATATATGTCCATATGATAACTGCTTAGTTCTTCTAATTACATTTCCAGGTTAAATACTTTACTTTAGATGTGCCAGAATACAGAACTAGGCAAACTATAAAACCTAGCTGGCTGCTTTCATGAAGACAAATCCCAAGCTTGTAAAAGATGAGGTCATTTACTTTAGTGTGCTGTGATGTACTAAACCAGTTTATGTTTTATGAAACCAGCACAAAGGTCATATACTAACAATGAAAAAAATACATTTTTTGGAAAGAAATGTTCTGCTTTGCATTGGAGCCACAAGGCTAATGTAGCTAAATAAAAGTAATGGAAATCTGAATTAATAAATATTCATATACTTGTTTGAAAGACATTGTTAAGCTATATAATGTCGTTGAAATGCTCTTTATATTAGGAAATTAGAATCTTGTAGAATAATCTTATACACAATATCATGTAAATAACCTATATCTTTATAACTTTGGAGCAAAATGGTACAACATTGCACTAGGAAAAAACTACTGATTGTCCAAGATGGGTGACCCAAAAATATCACAGTGTTTGTTATTAATTAAATCAAAGCATCTGTACTTAAATCATAAGGACACACTAGCCTACTTAGGAATGGGATCAGAGATGTATTCACTGAAGGCATTTCATAAAAGAATTTGGGTAAAGTAGGCTCCCATTACTTGTTAGCTCTATTAGCCTCCTTGCTCTAATGCAAAAGTACACTAAGCAATTTGGGCTAATCAATTACAAATATCAATAAGTGAAAAATGGTTTTGCTTAAATATGCTGTAAATGTTTTTCCACAGGCTGCAGTAGTTATCTGTACAAATGATTCAAATAAATCCAGTGCAAAACTTCAAATGTCAAAAATCATCACCTTGGGCAATGCGGACATAAATAAAAGCAAAAGAATCAACAGTGCCAGACTTAAAAACAAACAAACAAAAAATGTAAATAAAAGCAGACAATTATAGACATTAAATTACCACAATTAAACGTTACGACCAACCAAACAGCTAAAAGCAGATTATGATAACTTCACTTAACTAACTTTAACAGCACAGGAAGCTACAATTTTCTAAGACTAGTCTCGGGATAAATAATGATGGTACAGAGGCACACTCAGTTTGTTCTGGAGTAAAATGTATCCTCATCTTCGGCATCTCCAGGTTACAAAAATAAATTAATTAAAAAGCTGATAAGAAAGCTTCAGTGTATAATACTACCTACAGTATATGATCTTGCCGTTGAAAACATACCTGTGTGTCAGGTTTTCCTTGTGCATGTATGAGATTACTGGGAGGTTTCCTCAGGTTGTGTGGGGATGTGTGGGGCTGAGAATGTAATCAGGATTTTAGGGTATATAGCACAGGAGTGGGCAGTTCCAATCCTGAAAGACCACAGCACTATACGCTTTTGTTTGACACACCCTAGGTTTGAATAATCAGTGGATTGATTATTAGTGCACACGTTGAGCCAAGCAAATTAAAGTCATGGCCCTGCAGGTCTGGAACTGCCAGTCCTTTTTATTATGTGTTAGATAAGAAGCAAGGTTAAAAAGGCCGCCAATCAGGATGTCCAGGACTGCATGTTGCGAAGCATGGCCTCAAAGCGCTCCATGCTGGGGGCCTGAGCATGTTCCAGCTTATCTGTCAAGCGGCTGTACAGGCTAAAAGACTTTAGCTCCAGCCAGATGAACCCAAAACGATCATCGTCAAAAAGGACGAACAGACCAGGGGTGCGCTCTGGACTCGTGAAGCCATGACCCGCTATCAGACCTGTTCCGTAGAAACTGACACACATTAAGAAATTAATGTTGGCATGTAATCTACAAATGTAACTTTTCCTTCAAATGACAAAAATGCTAGAAGGCATAGTTTTAATGCCTGTTTTAATGTAACTAATAGTATATTTCATATATGACCATTTACAAGACAATCCTGAACTTTACAGTAACATGATCAAGATTTCTACTTACCATATTTTGCATGATCGTGGGTACACCTCATTTCGAGCCATGACCCCTAAAGGCAGGACAAAAGGCTGAGGTTCATCCTGATCGCTAGAAGCTTCGGCACACCCTGCATCCTCAGCTCCTGAGCTAGAGGCAGCATCAGAACCCTCTGCCTCTGAAGTACCGACGGTTGGGGCAGCTTTGCCTGAGGCACCCCTCTGAATCTCTTCTTGTACCCCCAACACCAAACGAGAAAGCTCATCAATGTTTCGCTGGTGCTCCAAGTCAGGCAGTTGTACTGGCCGACTCAGGTCTATGTCTAAGGTCAGCTGACCCGCTGGTACATTAGGGTCACCCTGAGATGCAAACGGTGATCAGTCAAACTTTCACTTCTATAGACACCACACAATACAGGGCCAAATAAAAAAAATAAAAAAAGGTCTGAATTACACTGTCATAGCTGCCCCAGCATACTTATTCCACATAGGAATGTATTGTGCTTTAATGTGGCCATATGCTACTGAAGGATCTACATAATAATGATAATTATGTATCCAACAGAGCAGGGTATAATGCTGGAACACAATGATTAAAGTAGCGTAAACAAAACAGAGGCTAAATCTAACCTGGTTCACTGACCCAAGCATCATCATAATAATAACAGAATAAAAGAAAGAAAGAAAACAGGTAGAAAAGAACTTCAGATAAGTAAATCTACACAAGTGTGATAAAGCAGAGCGACTTACTGTTAGTTTGGTGGCTTTGGCCCGAGAGCCATGGAAGCTCAGCATAATGATCTCCAGGCCATGGCTGCCATATGTACCTTTAAAAAGGCCTGGCTGCAGCAGGTCCGAAGGGAGGCACGGGGGCAAGTAGATCCGCCGATACGTCAGGCAATTACTGTAAGCACATGAAATGCTAAACTCGCATTTTTTCGTATTGTATACTGTTTTGAAAAAAGACTGTACTAAAATATTTTTTCTGAATATTCTGATTTCTCTGATTTGTCCCCAGTCCTTTAAAAGGATGTATTTTACGATATAAAGCTATATGATAACTACTCATATATAGCATACTTACTCATATTGGCTGGTGTAGATAAACTTCATGAGAATCAACTCCTGCATGTGTTCATGAAAAATATCCTCTAGTGTCCGTCCCCATTCCTCCTCCAACCATGTCCGAAACTCCTGCACAGACACACACGATTTTCTCTTCATTGCCCAACCCTCCATAATCTCAGCACTAGCTCAAGAAATTAATCCTAAAGCCACAATCATTCTCAAACTTCTTAATCATTTTAACAGTAAAAACACCATTTGTGTGGCTGGTGGGTCCTTTACCTCTTGTCTTCCCCCCGGCATTCGATGATGATCTGTTTGGTTGCACTTGGTAGAAAACTCATCTCTTTTTACTGTCTGCAAACCGCAAGCACAAGTCACATAATAACACCACCTACCCCTTGTCTTTAAAATAGTAATAAATAATGAAACTTGCTTTGCTTTTGAACATATGCTAATCTAACCTGAATGTCTCCTTTGTGAGGCCCTCTGTGACCATACATGCACTCCACTGTGGCTTTGTTATGCTCCCACATGTGGATGCGGAAAAGAGGTCGCCGTCTCATGGGATCCTCCACACGTGGATCATGGGGTGGTAGATACATCCAGCCAATGATAAACAATCCATCCACCTATCCAGGCCAGTAACAGAACACAGTTGCCTCTTGGGTGAAATTATTTCACAGTGAGATACCAACAGTGTAAAAATAGAAGGTGGGTTATTAAGCGTTAAGAGCATGTGACAGTGATGGGACTTACCACTACGTTTAGCAGACCTCCGTAGGGGCCTATGTCTGGCTGCCAGAGACCCAAAATGTATCTGTATGGATAGAGTACTGCAACACAAAGGTACAAACTTCCAGAAATCACAAAGAGGTGTGCAAATTTTCATGCAATAGTAACAAATCAATACCGCTTAAATAAAGAGAAATAAATTATTGCAGATCATTCAGGCATGGTGTGTAGCTATGTGTAGTTGTCTAGTGAGAGACTTGGTACTGCAAATGACAGAATTAGCCATTCAATTTGTCTGATAAGACGTTAACAATAATCATTATTAACCTCTTATTTTCGCTCAGCAAGTATGCAGTGTGGATATAAGCAAGAGTTATTACTAAAATAACCACTTCACACCATTATATCAGGTTAGATTCTACAGGCCGGTGTGTGTCATTTCTCCACACATGCAGGACAGAGAGGCATGCCAGATACCAGGTAAAAGATGCCCTTTATGCTGATATAACATCAATCCTCTCCCCACAGCTTGTACCCATCAACTATACAGATCCCAGAACAGCAGCAAAGGGCAGCCTCTACAATATCATATCCTGAGTCCACCACATTCAGCGCACACACCAAGCAGTACATACAGTGTGTATACACGTCCCGGTAGTCCATGTGCTCATAATCGGGCAGAAGCTTCATAAAACGCCCCGACTTCACCCTAGGGTTCACACCTGCATATGTGAACCAACCAGAGGAGGACAACAGAGGCAAGAAAAAACAAGAGCTGACCACTTATCCAAGGTGCACATCCAAGTGTGTGTTTTGAAAGAATCTAGGGCTGCAACAACTAATCGATAAAATCGATAATAATCGTTAATTCGTTGTCAACAAATGCAGTTATCAATTTATTTGGGCTGCTCAAGTTACGGGTTAGTGTGATGGCAAGACAACACAGCCGCTTGCAAAAAGGGCTGAGAGTACAGGGTCAAGCGACGGCAGGAAAAAGCGTGCGTCCCAAGTGATCAAAGGCATGAGAGCATTTTATATTAAAATGCTGCAAGACTCTTAAACCTGCAAGTTAAGCAAAGCAAAGTTTGTGTGGCATAGAAGTACCACAGTGATGCATGAGCACATAAAAAGAAAACACACTGGTGTCATGGAAGAAGGTGAAACATCAGCATGGTTTGCAAAAACTGTATAATCCTCATAATGTTAAAATGGTATAGTTTAATGAAGTGCTATTGTGTAAACTGTTTGTATGCTAACTTCAGGACAGTCGTACTGGAGCTCAGGAGGAGCTCAGACTGTGGTGCTCAGTGATTAAGCCATTGGACTTTGGATCAGAAGGTCACAGGTTCAAATTCCACCACCACCACCAAGCTGCCACTGCTGGGCCCTTGAGCAAGACCCTTAACCCTGCACAGTTTTAACTCGCTCTGTATAAGAGCATCTGCCAAATGCCATAAATGTACTACATTTATGGCATACTAGTAAACATCTGTTTTGCTGCGTGATTTACTGCAGCTTTACAACATTTAAATGCTCGTTTTTAATGTTTCATTTATTTAATTTATGCATAAATTATTTTAACATTATACAAAATTAAATTAATAATATATTCTAGATGCTTTTTTCTTCACAAATGACAGAATGTCTGTATTTTTTAAAACAAAAATCATCAAAACAATGTTGTATTATATTTTATATGGAATTTTTTAATTTATATTTTTATAGATAGATAGATAGATAGATAGATAGATAGATAGATAGATAGATAGATAGATAGATAGATAGATAGATAGATAGACAGACAGACAGACAGACATCCCAGCATGAGTGAATCTGTTCTAAGGAGAAATCTCCCATTTGCTCCTTAACAAGCAGCCACTATAAACTTTAAAATGTAAAAATGATTGTTAAACTCAGTATAATAACATGAGGCTTTTGCATTTTTTTAAAATACACTTTCATAGATAAATGCCCTGAATTAGTCCGATTAATTGATTAACAAAATAAGCGTTAGTTGCAGCCCTAAAAGAATAAAAAAGAAACAGAGTAAACTATAAAGCGTGCTTCGATATGAAAATGACAAGAAAGGCTTTATTTTATGAATTATGAAAACAGGGGTTTCCATACAAAACTAAGAACATATTGTAACATTTCAGTAAACAAAGACATAATTCAGAGAATTGTGTTTACAAAAACCTGATCATTACAGTTTCTATTGGGAGATCTTTTGTTGTTTATCCAGTCTCATGCATTATGCTCTGTTTCATCCTGCAGCATATAGTTTTTAAACTGTAAAGTTGATTTTACTGATGTAATTCAACAACAGCACTTGAAGTAAGTGAGTTTTCTCAATACAGTGAAACATGCCTGTGCAAAGACACTGTATACAGATGTTAGGTTGAAAGAAAAAGTGGAGTAGTCTATAGAATCTTTTTCCTGGCTCTATCTACAAAGCCAAATCCTCAACAGAATACTGCGCAAAAAATAAATTAGGCCTAAATCATACATTCCCAGGGACAGTCAGTGTTGATGCAGTTAGGGGCCATTAGGTGTGGACACTGCAGCATTAACATTAGAGCGCAGCAGAAGGCCATTAAGAGCGAGTACAACTCTATATAGTCTAGACAAAGCTGAAAGCGTATTCTATGCAAAAGGAAAGAAGAATACTGGGTGGATGTAGCATGCTTTTCTACATCATATTTTCAGGTCAGTTTTACAAACTTGCATGTATTAAAACCAAATCTAACATATTCTAAACTGTATCGGCATATATATATATATATATATATATATATATATATATATATATATATATAAAGCAAAACAAAAGTTTATTTATAGTAATACTGTATTGTTTCTTCGTCATTATCCCCACAATATCACAAAACCTAACCTAACGATCAGATATTTGTTGACTTTTTGGGAGGGGTCTAACCTAATTCAGAATGTTTCTATCTTGCTAAATCATGGCAACAATCTTTTAAACCAATTAAGCCAATTATTTAAACCTGACACAACAGAGGTCCTTCTGATTTTTTAAATATGAGGATCCTTACGTTTGACATAAAGCTCCCGGCTGGACACCCCTGCCACCTCCATCTTCCGCAGGTCATCCTTCATGCCAAACTCTAAAAAAGTGATTAAAAAGAAGAAAACACAATACTTTGGGTCATGTGTGTGTAGAGTATTACATATTTACATGTTGTGCTGTATACTTTTATATATTGTATATATTCTATACTTTACATGCTGTATATACTTTTGTAATTAAAGTGCTAAGGCAAACTACTTGTCAATTTTGCACACATATTAGTGAGAATTCAATGCTGCATCCCAAACTGCAGAATATACATTAGAGCAATATTAACAGTAGGTAATTACACTGAAGGTGTTTGTCAGTATTCAGATCAGGACATGGAAACATGTTCGTGTTCAACTCACTAGTTGAACAAATACTAGCATTAATAGTCAAAATGCTGTAATCTTCTCAGAAGCACAGAAATATTGTACAGATATAATAATAATATTAAACAAATCATTGTGACTGTTGCAATTTAAAAACCTGTTGGTTGCTTTGCTGTAATCTTAGTCTGCTGCTGTTTACCTATCTAAATCAGATATTCCTCTGTGTACCCAGTGTCGGCGTGAGAGAATACAGAATGAGGGGGCCTCATGTTTAACTGGGGGGCCTCTCTCATTCACATACTATTACTATTATTATAATTATTATATTTCAATAAACATAAAATATTAAACGTGCCACTCACTGTAAACCATAATTTATCATAACTCTTAAGTGCAAGACTCACAAAAACACACAAATTAACCACGACTAGCATAGTGGCAGCGTGTATGTAATTGGCTGACTATGTTAGCACTGCATTATGAGTTAGTAATTTTTAATTTTTTTTATTTACTTATACTCTTCATTCTTTAACCAGTAAAATCAATTTGTAAAAAAATTGTTTAAACTATTAAGTTCATTATTATTTTGAGACGTATGAAGTACGAAGTACTCAAGTGGCCGGGCCACGCCCCCCAGGGCCCGCTCATGGCGCCGACTACAAACCAATTCACATAAACGAGACCTAGCAATAGAGTTTTTCACAATCTTACTCTTTCCCTGATTGGCTTTAGGCTCCCTTCTATTGAAAAGTATTCCAAATCTAGTTGTACAGAAACTAGGGGTGTGGTGATAATTCGACATATCAAAGATGTCATATGATGAATGCGGACAAAATTCCAGTCCTACATTCCTGACTCAATGCTGATGGTGAATTAGCGTGGCATGACTGTTCCTGTGACTTACAGCAGCTCAGCAACAGTATTTTATTTTCACCAACTTAATAGTAAATAAAAATCCTGTGCAAGGCAGCTTTAAGTACTCATTTTTTTTACATGTTTTATGAAGGGTTGCCAGGTGTATTGTTTTCTTTTGCAAGCCAAATGGGTAAACTGGTGTTGATGTTAATGTAAACTATATTTACACTGACTATTTACTATGTATGTGAGCTATGGATACCATACAAATGCACTAGTTTTACTTAAGTTAAATGATAGATACTAAAGTATGAATAGAAATAAAGAACAGTCACTTAAAAATATAAATTACATTGTCTGAGGTTGGTGGCTGAAGATTCAGTAATGATGGGTAGTGTTGCTGTTTTTACATATCTAGGGGTCGGTCCTGAATTTACCCCACTGTACGTGGAGCTTTACATCTCTGAGAATTCCCACTGGGTTTGCAGGTTTTCTCATACCTCCCATATACATGCCTTAGTCTGGACCGGCTATGGTATACTTCCCCTAGTTGTGAATGACCTGTTTTAATGTGTGCACAAAATGTTCATTAACAGATAGGTGGTCCATCCAGGGTTGTACTCCAGCTCACAGCCAGACTTCAGACCCACCTTGACCCTGACCAGAATAAAGCTGTTTACCCAAACTGGTTTTAGTTAGTAGAGATCAGTGTATCTGTATAAATATTGTGTTATAAAATGTGCTTTGTGATGTTAGATGTAAATATTACAACATATTTGGCGATTGAAGTCAGAGTTTTGGGAGCCTTTTTCTATTGACAATTGAGCTAGTTTTAAATGCCAGTGGACTGTTTTTTTTTTTTTTTTTCAATAGATCTGGCAACCTTGACCCAAGGTTCCGATTAATATTTTGCATAATCTTTATTACAATGCCTTTATATCCACAAGTGTAATAGTTTGCACTTGCAAACAAATCGTATGCAATTGTAACATGACGATCTTTGATCAGTGGCAATATTAATATTAATATATTAATATTGACAGTGTTGACAGGGCAGTAGAAAGTGACAGACAGACAGACAGACCAACCGACCGCGTAGAAAATTAACCCACTGAAGGCAACAGCCAGATTTGGATCAAAACTATTTATAAATAGCGTCACATAATGCCATTTAATCTATAATCTATAATCTATAATGTTTGATAAATGCATGAGTGGTTTACCCGCTGCACAGCGTCTTCTCCATATAGTCTCAGTGCTGAGGATCTGTCTGAATTTCTTGCACACCAGGGCCAGGTTGGGCAGCACCGTACCGGGCAGAGAGGAGAAGATCTCTACCAGAAGCTCGGGTGGTAAATCCAACAGAGATCGTGGCGCTGCTGTTGCTGTTGTTGTTGTTGCTGCAGCACAGGCCCTGTCTTCTTCATCCTCCGAGCCCGCGACGTCGCACACAGCGCTACGGCCTTTAGGACCAGCTCTGAGGACGCGCGCTTTGCCTTTGCCCACGATCTTTTCCTCCTCCTCTTCCTCGTCCATGTCCAGCTCCGAGTCGCTCTCCTGGTCGCGCTGGCCGTTCCTCTGTCTCCGCCTGCACCGCCGCGACTGACCCACCCCACATAGCCTGGCACACACCGCCATCTGAGCTCAACGCCAACCGGCCACCATTACTTTACATTACATTACATCAGCTGTCCGAGCCGCCAGTTCCTCCGCTTTCCCTTTCTCCTGTCCTTTCACTGGATCTCCTGACCAGCGATTTCTTCCGACTTGTTACCTTTCCCAACTGTATTCCGTCCTGGCCCCGCCTCCTGTATTCGGATTTGCTGTCAGGATGAACCCAGCGTTGATTGATTCCTATTGATAGGTCAAAGAGCTGTTTATAAACATCAGCCAATCCGGTTGCAGGAGGAGAAACGGGTGCGGACAAAAATTTCATTTCAGTTCAGTTCAATGTTATTTGTGTACCATTTTTAAAAAGAGACCCGTTCACAAAGCACCTTTACACATATTCGAATATATAAGACATAAAGCAAAAAGCAGGATTGATATTACTCGCAGAGTTAGCGTATGATGATCTTAGGAAGCAATAAGGGTTCAAACTGACACATTTGGTTTATTTGACATCTGATCACAAAAAAAAAAAAAAAAAGATTTATCACAAATAAAAATCCAATTCTGTCAGTTAATATATATTTTTTATTAATCAGTTTTTGTTCAAAGTTGTTCTCCTTTAAACTCAGTCATGAGCAATTAACTTCCATAAAATTACTTGATATATTTTGGCCTTTTCATGTGCTAAGAATTTGCATGACATGCTGATAAATATTCTTCTAATATATAGCTGTAAATAGTACTTCAGAAATTTTTGTTTGTTTGTTTGTTTGTTTGTTTGTTTGTTTGTTTGTTTGGGGGTGGCTGTTCCACGGTCATTTAACTTTTTCAGCTCTATGAACTTGGCCATTTTTTCCCCAAGTTTTATAGTGTTGTGCATGTGCCTGGGCATTTGTGGGTGATTGCAACTTATTAACATGTACACACAAAAATAAAAAATCTGGTGTAAATATGATGTTCTGTTTGGTTTAGACAAAAGTGGACATACAACTTATCTCAGACTCTGATGAATGAGGCCAATTCTATGCAGCTTTAAACCAGTGACTCCAGCATGACTATCTATGACAGCATAACTAAGAGGGAGATTCAGATCATTCTGATGGTGATCTAAATCAAAAGACATGTTTCCATGACTTGGCAGTTTCCCAAGACAATGCATGTAAAGCCAGTAGTGTCAATGATCCCTTTTCACATAGATTCATAATGTATTTTCTTTTTGTTTAGCAAAGTAAAAAATACTAAGCATTCAGAGCCAAAACAAAGGGTTAATTAAATAAACTGTATTTCCTTTTAAACCTATCTACCTGTCTGAAAGCTTTCAGTGCCATTAAATAATTTTTCGCCAAAATTTGAATTCATGACCACATACATACAAAAAAGAAATGGAAGGCAGTTAATAGAACATGTTCATAACATAAATGTTTATTCAGAATCGGCATCGGAGAATCCCAAATTCAGTTTATGTAAACCTGTTAATCATTCTTTCCACTAGTAATCTGAGGAATGAACACTTATAATGCCAGTATATATCTGTATATATAGTTATTATTGTTTAAATTGTACATTAATACTGAAGGCATCAAACTATTAAAGAACATGTATGGAATATAGTAGTAAACAAATACAAGTTGAACAACCCAGAGTATATTTATATTTCAGATTGTCGAAAGTAGCTACATTTAGCTGTGATGACAGTTTGGCAATCTCATGGCATTCTCTGATCAGATTAATGAGGTAGTTACCTGGAATGGGTTTAATTCACAGCTCTGACATTTCTTGCCGTCTTGCCTCCATTTCTTGTGCTTCAGTCGTGTTGTGCAGAGGAAACTGTGAATACAACAGATACAAATCCATATTATGGAAAGAAACACTCAGTTAAGTGAAGAGAAAAGAATCCTCAAGTGCAGTCTTCAAAACCATCAAACGCTATAGGGAACCAGACTCTCATGAGGACTGTCCCAGGAAAGGTAGACCAAGAGTTACTTCTGCTGCAGTTTACTAGAATTATCTGCCTCAGAACATGCTAATTTACAGTGGGGCAAAAAAGTATTTAGTCAGCCACCAATTGTGCAAGTTCTCTCACTTAAAAAGATGAGAGAGGCCTGTAATTTTCATCATAGGTACACTATAACTATGAGAGACAAAATGGAAGAAAAAAAAAATCCCGAAAATCACATTGTCTGATTTTTTAATAATTTATTTGCAAATTATGGTGGAAAATAAGTGTTTGAACACCTGCAAAAAAGCAAGATTTCTGGCTCTCACAGACCTGTAACTTCTTCTTTAAGAGGCTCCTCTGTCCTCCACTTGTTACCTGTATTAATAGCACCTGTTTGAACCCGTTATCAGTAAAAAAGACACCTGTACACAACCTCAAACAGTCAGACTCCAAACTCCACAATGGCCAAGACCAAAGAGCTGTCAAAGGACATCAGAAACAAAATTGTAGACCTGCACCAGGCTGTGAAGACTAAAACGCCGCCAGGGACTTAAATCCTGCAGTGCCAGAAGTGGCCCCCTGCTTTAGCCAGTACATGTCCGGGTCTGTCTGAAGTTTGCTAGAGAGCATTTGGATGATCCAGAAGAGGATTGGGAGAATGTCATATGGCCAGATGAAACCAAAATAGAACTTCTTGGTAAAAACTCAACTTGTCGTGTTTGGAGGAAAAATAATGCTTAGTTGCATCCAAAGAACACCATACCTACTATGAAGCATGGGGGTGGAAACATCATGCTTTGGGGCTGTTTTTCTGCAAAGGTACCAGGACGACTGAACAGTGTAAAGGAAAGAATGAATGGGGCCATGTATCGTGAGATTTTGAGTGAAAACCTCCTTTCATCAGCAAGGGCATTGAAGATGAAACGTGGCTGGGTCTTTCAGCATGACAATGATCCCAAACACACCGCCCGGGCAACCAAGGAGTGGCTTCGTAAGAAGCATTTCAAGGTCCTGGAGTGGCCTAGCCAGTCTTCAGATCTCAACCTCATAGAAAATCTTTGGAGGGAGTTGAAAATCCATGTTGCCCAGTGACAGTCCCAAAACATCACATCTGAGGAGATCTGCATGGAGGAATGGGCCAAACTACCAGCAACAGTGTGTAAAAACCTTGTGGAGACTTACAAAAAACATTTAATCTCTGTCATTGCCAACAAAGGGTATATAACAAAGTATTAAGATTAACTTTGGTTATTGAACAAATACTTATTTTCCACCATAATTTGCAAATAAATTCTTTAAAAATCAGACAATGTGATATTCTGGATTTTTTTTGTATATGGATTCATCTTTGTAAGTGGGAGAACTTGCACAATTGGTGGCTGACTAAATGTTTTTTGCCCCAATGCACATAAACGCTGTCCATTGTTCAGAGGACACTGTGTGAGTCAGGCCTTCATGGTTGAATTAGATTAGATTAGATTAGATTAGATTAGATTAGATTAGATTAGATCAGATTAGATTAGATCAGATTAGATTAGATTAGATTAAACTTTATTGTCATTATGGTACATGTACAGAGCCAATGAAATGCAGTTAGCATCTAACCAGAAGTGCATCAGTGGCCTATTAACAATAAATAGCAGTAAGATAAATAGGTTATGAGGTCCATATATACAGGGGTGAGGGTGAATAATGCACAGAAGGTGCAGTAGGTAATAATATTTTATATATATATATATATATATATATATATATATATATATATATATATATACAGTAGTGCATTGATAAACGTGAATTGTGGATGGTGCATAAATGCATAGTGGATAAGCAGTCTTCAGTCTGTTTGTGAGGGCTCTGAGGCACCTGGGGCACCTGGGGTGAAAGGTATCTTTGATAATGCCCCTTTCCCTTCCCATATATCATTATTTTTAAACAACAGCAAACAGAAGAGACTTGTTTGTGCCTAGAAACACCACTTTGTTAGATGTACAGAGGGTGATGGTATAGTTCCTAAATGTTTGAATCCCAATGTGAAGCATGAAGGAGGAGGTGTGGGAGGTGTTTTGTTGGTAACACTGTTGATGATTTAGTAAAATTGAGAAAATATTAAACCAGCATAGCTATAACAGCAGATGTTATCCAATCTGGTTTGCACTAAACTATTATTTGTTTTCTAAGAGGACAATGATCCCAAACACACTTCTAGATTATGTAAGAGCAATTTCTTCAAGAAGGAGAGTGATGGAATGCTGCATCAGATGACTTGGCCATCTCAATCACCCTATCTAAATCCAGCTGAGATGGTTTGGGATGAGTTGGACAAAAGAGTGAAGGAAAAGCAGCTAACAAGCACTTAACATCTCTTGGAACTGCTCAAGATTGTTGGAACAATTCCAGGTGACTACCTCATGAGACTGTCTGAGATAACACCAAAAGTGTGCAAAGCTGTCCTCAAAGGAAAAGTTGGCGAAATGTGGAATATTTGTTTTCACATTCTGAAATTATATCCTTTAATCACCCGTCGATTTACACGAAATGGTTGTTTTAGGTGCAGGAAAGTAAATGGTATGAAAAGAATCGAGCCAGCCAGGAGTCGAACCTAGAATCTTCTGATCCGTAGTCAGACGCGTTATCCATTGCGCCACTGGCCCTGTGGGGTATCGAGGGGGCTACTGTGTTATTATGGGGTTACACGGTAACACGTTTTAGTCGCTTAAAACTCAGTACTCCAGGTTGATGTCTGTCCCGGGACTCTAATAGACTTCACACTACCTATATTTCATTAACGCTCATTACTGAGAATCAGCGGTATTTGTTCAACAACGTGTTTTATTCTCAAGCTCAGGGTTTAGGTTTGCAGTGAAACTTTATCTTTTGTCTTAGAGCAGTAAGTGTATCCGAACTGCTTCTATTTCAAAAGTAGATTTTTTTTTCATTAAAGAGATACAGTATATAAATAGTTTAATTATGATAGAAAATTCCGCTGACTGTTATGGATCATTGATTACTAGAGGAGGCGAACCGCACAATCAGAATCCAGTCACTTCTCGCGCGCGTTACGTTATTTCCTTGACGTGTGTAATGATTGGTTAAAAAAGGGGTGGGCATTAACAAAATAGGCCAATGAGAAACCACTTTTTGTGTAACGAATGGGAACGTTAGACTGTAGCTCCTCTGGCGGGAGTTTTATACTAAAAGAGTTTATACTGAAAAAGTCACTGTTGCCGTGGATGTGATCAAAACCAGCTAATACCGTCCAGTTTGACCAAAAAAGGTAATATTTGTGTTACGGATCTATGCTAATATATATACTAATATATACGCGCAATAATGCTTGTACAGACTTTAGTTATTTTAACGCTTGCAAACGAGGAGAACTCTGCGGTCGTACAATTTATTATTCTAACAATAAGGTCGCCTGATCGATAAATAAACAAGTAAACTACATCTACTTTAACCGTGCATGCTAATGTCTGTGTGCATAAACGAACTAGGAGCAGATACGCTTTGTTTTTATCCGTGACGTAAGACACACGCACAAGCACGCGCTGATTGAAGTTGCCTAGATATGTCATTGATTGCAAATTACATGTCTGGAAAGTTGTCAGTGTCTGAACAGCTTTTGTTGACTGACACAATAAAAAATCTGACTACATACAGTTTTGTGACCCTCTGAATATCACACTTGCCTTTGTACACTTTTCCTTTCGGCTGTTCCCGTTAGGGGGCGCCACAGCGGATCATCAGTCTCCATACCCTTGTGCACTGCATGGGGAATTAAACTTTTTACTTTGTATCATAGCAAATATCATACATTTATATTGAGAATTCATGATGCATCATGCTTATTTCCTGAATTAATATGGTTAAGGTATAATATGAGGAATGATGCAAATGTACATCAGTTTATTTTGTAAAATATGTTCACAGACTTTAATAATCATCCAGTATGAAAGCAGCTGACAAGATTTTGTCCTTATCGGAGGGAGATGGTATTAAGGAGCTCCAGCATCACCTGACTTCTCTGTCTAATGATCAGGTGTGTACTTAAAACACACAGAAACGATAATAGCTGAGAATCATACACTTGTGATTATATCCCTGAGCAGCAATGAGATTTTTATTGGATTATTATTTATTCCAGTGAGCTTGACCAGTTCTTTATCAGTTTTTAGAAATAGATTGTTGAGTAAGTGTTGTAAGAATACAAAATAAAGTAATTAAGGAATTGAATTGAAGTATTCTCTCTCTCTCTCTCTCTCTCTCTCTCTCTCTCTCTCTCTCTCTCTCTCTCTGTGTGTGTGTGTGTGTGTGTGTGTGTGTGTGTGTGTGTGTGTGTGTGTGTGTGCATTATTTAATATGGTACATACAGTATATGTGCAGGAAAATAGATTTTGTCAACATTCACCAAATCCAGTGATTGCATAAACAATAGAGCTGAAAGACATTTTTATTTTTGTTGTGCTTTAAAGGAAATGATGCTTTAAAATCTAAGCTCACTTTTTTCTGCAGTTGACTGCAATGATCACAAATGCTGCTCTGAAAGGCAAGGATACAGCAGCCTTGATCAAAGCTATATTTAGAGGTAATTTGCATGACACATGCTTCGGCACACGCTGCTTTTCCTAAACATTAACGAATGTTTTTTTTGTATGCCTTATTTAAGGCTCACCAGTGAGTAGTTCGGATGGGGCTGGTCGCAGGTTGTGTGTGTATAAACACTGTATTCCTCTCTGTGAATCGGGAGACCTACAGACAGAGGTGGCTTCAGATATTATCGGGTTGCTAATGTTAGAGGTAAAAAAAAAACTTTATGTATTAAAAATGTATTATTGTATTGTTTTCTTTAGTGGAATTCACTCGATGCCAAAAGCCATCGTCACTATTAGGGTCTAAAATGCAAGAGTATGCGTTTGAAGGTAAGGATTTTCCTGTGTTACAGACCCATGTTCTACCTGGCCCTGCATTGGCAGCGTTGGCATCTTTATATGTGGACGCAATAAAAGGGGGTGAAATGGGAAGTGGTAAATCACTAGAGCTTTTCCCTACCATCCTCACTGCCCTGGCAGCTACAGAGACTTTAGCTTATGGCAAAGGTTATGGTTTTCTCTCACACCACATCTCTGGGGTTCTTACATGTTTACATTTTTTATATCACTCACTACTGTTCTCTATTCTGTTCTTTTGTGTTTAGGAGAGTTAAGTGGAGAGGAATACAAGAAGCAGCTGATCAATAGCCTTTGTTCAAGCAGGTACGTATTCTTTTTTTTTTTTTTTTCTTTTGTCTGTTTTAAATGTATAATGGACAGATCAAAATTAATGAATAAGGCTCTATTCAATCACTGTGGCTATTTAAGGTGGCGATTGCGTTTGTTCTTTAACTGTGAATACAGAGCCAATCTCTCCGGTTATATGCAGTATTTAGTGCTCTCTCTGGTCTTGATTACATTGTTAATACATTGTTAATGAAGAAACAAATGTTAAATTTATACTTAAATGTGTGAGGTAAACCTAAATAATTGATTGACCGCTGGAACAATATTATATATGAAGAATAAACAACATATAAATGTACATTTTATAACATAATTATCTCTGTAAAGCTGCATTGGTACAATGTATATTGTTAACGCGCTATACAAATATAACTGAATTAAACTTAAAGCAAAATCTTGTAATGTATTTATTTTTTTTAACAGGTGGGACCCCCAGTGTGTGATCCACCTCACCACCATGTTCAGGTTAGAAAGAACCCAGAATGTTTACCCTTGAATTGGCTCTCAGCCCACACTGCTGTGGTATTTTATTTACGTTTTTACCTCTTTATCTGCACACGTCCTGGGAGTTTTTGTTTTTCTGTCTTTTAAAGGGATGTGCCCTTATCTCCAGAGGAGTTGCAGTTTTTGATTGAGAAGGTCCTGAGGATGTTCCATAAACTGGACCTGCAAGAGATACCTCCTGTAATTTACCAGCTGCTGCTTCTGTCTGCCAAGGTCTGCTACTTTCACATGCCTGCCTCATATTACACAGTCACACTATGTGTAAAGTGTTTATAAGGAGTAAGGGATATCCCTTGGCTGCGTATGTATGCCCTCTTTAGCGAATCCTATTTTCCTAATGCAGGTACTACTGTTTAACCCTTTGATGCACAAGCTATGCAAACCCCTTCTAATGCACAACATGGGTCTAACATGACCCGAATTCATTTCCCATGTTGTTTCATGGGCATTTTGTTTGCTTCATCTTGTTAAATCATTCAGCATTTAATATTCACTGATCTATGAATTTCATGATCCATGAATATTCCGAATATCTTTTTTTCAATGACAACAAATTATTTGAAAAAATCTTTTTAGGTTTTGTGATATTACATTCAATTTACCGACATGGATCAAAAGTGATCTATCTATGCAAGTGTGATGAAACAAAAGAATAAACTTAAGCCAACCTTTTGAAACTGAAAGCTACTTATTGGGTACAGATTAATGTAAAGGGCTACCAGTTTGATACACACTTCTGAAATAACAAATTTGCTCATTTTATCTTTAATTATGTTATTAATAATTAATGCTATTCATTTATATCTATATATCTATATATCATCTATATTTTATTATTGTCATTTTCAAATTCACACCAATGCAAGCGTGATTTAAAAAAAGAATAGCAACATAAAAAAATTAATGCAGCTCACTGGTAAGTGGCGCTATGGTGAGGTATTTAAAAAAAAAAAAAAAAACAAAAAAAAAAAAAGGCAACTAGTGGTGACCCCTGCTTTTATTGTTTAATGGATACACTGTTTAGAGGAGAAATAATTACAGTATATTTTATTTTTATATAGATCTTTTATATAAACAAATTGTCTCTTTCTTAAGCAGGGCTGTAAAAGGCTTCTGCTGGAGGGAATTATTAAATATTTTCGAGAGCAGGACCTTCGCCAGAAAGAGGAGCAAAGCAAAGGAGAGTATGTATGATTGTTTATGCAGTACATATATATGTATTGTATCAGTATTTGGACAGTGATACAATTTTGCTTCTGAACACAACCACAATGGTTTTGTTTCCTAAACAATTAATACATTTAGTAAATCCCGTTATTGCTTTATTTCAAATCCATTGTGATGGTGTATACATTGTGATGGTGTGTGTGTGTGTGTATGTATGTATGGATGTGTATGTGTGTGTGTGTGTGTGTGTGTATGTATATATATGTATATATATGTATATATATTTATAAATATATATATATATATATATATATATATATATATATATATATATATATATATATATATATATATATATATATATATATATATATATATATATATATATATATATATATATATATATATATATATATATATATATATATATATATATATATATATATATATATAATATATTGTGTGTGTGTGTGTGTGTGTGTGTGTGTGTGTGTGTGTGTGTGTGTATCTAGTGGTTAGGATGCGGCGCTCTCAACGATGTGGCCCGGGTTCGATCCCCGGTCAGGGAACCAACCCCAGCCATTAGGGTTGCACAAGCCTTAGTGCCGCTCCCAAGCCTGGATAAATGGGGAGGGTTGCGTTAGAAAGGGCATCCTGCATAAAAACATGTGCCAAATCAAACATGCGGATGGTCCGTTGTGGCGACCCCTAATGGGAGAAGCCGAAAGAAAGCTTTTTATATATATATATAAAATTAATGTATGGATTCTGCTTGAATATGAATGTTTGTGATGTTGATCCTGAGTTCATATGCTGTTTCACTGAGCCATGTGTGATTGTACAAATGCATAATGCTTTAATTGTGCTGTGTTGTCAGGAGTAAGGATGTTGAGGTACAGACCATCCCACAGGACCAGCTGAGGCATGTGGAAGGAACTGCTATACTGCACATTGTATTTGCTATTCGCCTTGATCACGAGCTTGGTCGAGAGTTCTTAAAAAATCTCAAGGTAAACACTTTTTTCAAGTTTCCACATGAGCTTCAGTTTTATTCTCATAGATTCGATATTCAGATTGTACCTAGAATGTGTGCATGGCTGCATTATTATACCCACAACCCTAAAAATTATTTTGATCGCATCTAGAAGCATAAATGTCACCAAATATAATCTAAAATTAAATTTGTCTCTGTAGGTATCTCAGGGTCAGCCACTGTGTCCCTTCAGTATTGCTCTGCTGCTTTCTGTGGCTCGCATTCAGCGACATGAAGAGCAAGTACGTTCTGGCACGTTCAGGAACTATTAGGAAACACTGCATTTTTGCACATGGCTTTAATCTTAAGATGGCTTTTTGCTTTGTCTCTGATTATTATGTAGGTGTTTGAGTTTTTGAAAGGTGCAATCACTAAGAGTTTTAAGGATGAACAAGCTCAGCAAGGTTCTAAGTTTCTTCAGGATCTGCTTCCCTCCTGCCACAGTGTATCTCACATGATCATGGACACGGTCAGAAACAGGTCAGCATGAGCTCACCTCATGTTTTACTTTTACTGTCCCGGTTAGTAAAACAGTAAAGAAATTAGATTTTTTTAGTGTAAATTACATGTTCGTGTTACTTATGTTATATTTTTTTTGATAGTTCACTTAGTAGTGCTTGTGTTTATTCTCCACATTGTTTGGGAATTTTCTGGTATTAAAACTGAGCACTGGTGATGTTTGACTTCAGATTCAACTTAAGAAAATAAATCTTTTATTTAAATTTATTTTTGTTTGTCATTTTTGTTTAGTGTGTTCGGCTGGGATCATGTCACACAGAGCTTGGTGCAGTTAGGCTTTATCCTTCTGGACTTGTTCGGCTCAAAGGCAGGACCTTTTGGAAAGACCACTGAAATTGCCACTGCTGTAGCGAAAACACCTTCTCAATTGGCATGTAAACTTGGTGGGCAAATTCTTCTAGAGAGCTTTAAGGTCAGTTTTGTTTTGTTATCAAGTTTAAAACTGTGTTTTAAACACTTATTTTAACAGCCAGTGTTTCACCTTTAGATACATGAGCCGATCAGGGGAGAAATCCTGGAGCAAGTCCTGAATCGTTTGGTTTCTAAGACAGCTTCACCAGTTACACATTTTATTGGTATTGAATTAATCATAATTATTAAAAAATTCCAAACATTTGCAACATATTTACAATGATTTCTAATTTGTAACAATATTTGATATCTCTTCTCTTCCAGATCTACTTTACAATATTGTGATTTCTGCTCCTATGATCCTTCTGGAGTCCTCCTCAAAAGTGATAGAGACCTTTGACCAGTTATCTTTCCTGCCCCTCACTACAGTTCAGGGGTTACTCAAAGCAGTGCAGGTAAACTCTAGAAAGAGCTAGGAATGTTTTATGTTAGCTAATGAAATATTTATACGTTTAACTTTGTCAAAGCATTTATACATTTGTTAATGAGGTAACAATGCTACTTTTTAAACTCTTATTTTAATTTTTATTTTTTTTCTTAAGCCACTGCTCAAAGTCAGTATGAGCTTAAAGGATGCCCTAATTTTGGTGCTGCGGAAATCAATGTTCTCCAGGTAATAATATAACCCACATTTGAATTTTGTACATTTCATGCTATTCCTTATCTGATTGGATGAAATTTGTATTGAATATATACCTTAAAATAAATAAATATATATATATATATATATATATATATATATATATATATATATATATATATATATATATATATATATAGGTGTGCTTTGTGATATTTGGAAAGTTTTACTATCCTAGTTATTTTATTAACCACAGAAAAACTAATCACTGACTGATTCTCTGTAGCCAATTGGATGGACGAAAGTCTGCTGTGGCTGGTTTTCTTTTGCTGCTAAAGAACTTTCGGGTCTTGGGAAGTCTGGCTTCCAGTCAGTCCAGCCAGGCCCTGACCTCCAGCCAGGTAACCAAAGTGCAAGTGCTTATGACCCACATGTCACTTGTTGATCATCTTCATGGTCTACACTGAATACAGAGTACAAGTGCTTCTCCAGCAGTTATTGATCACAGCAACACAGCATGCGAGGTTTGGTTGAGAAGTGTGAGTTAAAGGGTATGTGTTGTGCTCCTCAGGTCCAGGCAGATGTCCACTCGCGCTATAACACTGCTGCTAATGAGGCTTTCTGTCTGGAGATCCTGAACAGTCTTCGACGCTGTCTCAGCCAGCAAGCTGATGTTCGTCTCATGCTGTACGAGGTCAGACTTGTTTTATTTTATAATCTTGGATTTTTTCCTGTTATTCTAGACAATGAATACTGTGTATGGGTGCCAATCTACACTTAATACATATAATGGCAAAGCAAAAATCCCTGCATTTATGGCTAGAGGGAAGTGCAGGACACAAACAAGATTTCATTTATCTTGAGGCTTCTGTCTGACCAATCTGCCATAATAGGAGTGATGCTATGATAGTTGACCATCAGCAAGTTTCTCCTATCTCCACACTTTATCTCTGAAGCGCAACCAGAGGGACATCAGCTTCTTGTTTACCTTTTTCACAGAGGCCCTCCTGGTTGCTTGTTTTGGCCCAGCGGCCAGCTCTAGCCAGAGTCAATTCAATTTCAGTTATTTGTATTTATCAGTTTATTTAATCATTTAAGCTCTCTCTTCAAGCTCAGGAAGTTTATTTAACTTTCTGATTGGTTTTGGTGCTAATCTGCATTTTTAGCTATTAAAATTTGATTTCTGTAAAGCTGCTTTGAGACAATATCTGTTGTGAAAAGCGCTATAAAAGATAAACTTGACTTGACTTGACTTAAACTGTGCCTTTCCAAATCATGTCCAATCAATTGCATTTGCAATGAGTATTAATATTGTTGTTTGTTTAATAATCTTGATTCAAGGGTTTCCATGATGTTCTACGACGCAACTCTCAGTTGGCAGGGTCCATTATGCAGACACTTCTGTCACAGGTGGGTTGTTGTACCTTGGAGAAGAAAACTGTTCTTGGTATTTATGTTAAATATTTATTAACTTCATATTATTTGATGAATATTGCCTAATAAAATTGTGTGCCCATGTCTGTTCTCTAGCTGAAGCGATATTATGAGCCTGAGCAGGACCTTTTGCCACCTGTGAAGTTGGAGTCATGCATAAGTGCACAGGGTGATCAGATCTTCCTCCAGGAGCCTCTGGTAAATATATATATATATATATATATATATATATATATATATATATATATATATATATATATATATATATATATATATATATATATATATATAATGAGAGAGAGATTTTATACCCTAATAACATTTACATCTCAATTTTATCAAAGTCTGGTTGACTTCCTTTCCTTTTTTCCTCATTTAGGCTCACTTGCTCTCTTGCACCATCCACTGCTTGCTGTGGTATCAGAGTGTTCAAGATCCATGTGGAGGTGAGAGTGGTGATGAAGAGGAAGATGAAGAAGGGTTTCAGGATGAACTCCATACAATTCTGGAGAGTGTAACTAGACGCATGATCAAGTGTGAGCTGGAGGACTTTGAGCTGGTATGCACTTTGAACTGCAGGGTTTCAGACGATTCAAATTGTCTGAGGAACCTAAATAAATTTCATCTGCCTCTGATAGGATAAGTCAGCCGAGTTTTCCATGGCATCCAGTGTTGGAGTGAAGAACAGTCTCTTTGCTGTGCTGGTGATGGGAGTGTATGAGGTTCTCATAGAATACAACTTCATCGCAGGCAACTACAGGTTAAACATTGGAAGTGTTGTGTTATAAGGCTCTCTAGGCTTTCACCCCTGTTAGATAAAGCATCTAAATTGAACTTTTGAGAGTAAATTGGGAATTCTGAAAATGGATTGTTAGGATTGTTACATTTTTGTGAAAGTTTTGCTAGAGAACATCCTGCTTACCAAAGAATTAACATGGGTAAGAACAGTGTTGATTGTACCTAAAAGGTGTGTGTGTGTGTGTGTGTGTGTGTGTGTGTGTGTGTGTGTGTGTGTGTGTTTTGAGCAGCAAAAGCCGTTTTCAAGATGTTCTGGAGCTTTTTAATCATTACTACAAGCTGGCTGAGATCCTCAGGGAGAAGTCTGGAAAGGGCCGGACCCCTGCTAGTAAATCTCCCCGCAGTCTTCTCTCTGTGGGATTTGTGTCCACCCTATTGACTGCTCTCTTCCGGTATATAGCAGTGAGCATGTGTTTCAATGAGTATGGTCTTAAACTTGTCATGAATTTTGACTGTCACTGTAAAATAACCACCACAGATCACATGGTGATCAATGCATATTGTGTCTTAAAATGTCTGGTTCTGATCAGATATACACGGTTTGATTGCTATTCGCCTGTGCAGGGACAGTACTCGCACTCACGAAGAGAGCTTGTCAGTGCTGCGCTCCAGTGGAGAGTTTCTTCGCTACAGTGTGAGTGCAGCTCTGCAGAAAGTCCAACACCTGGAGGAGACGGGCTACACAGATGGACCTGATGGCCAGAACTCTGAGAAGACTTTCCGCTATCTCTGTGAAATCACTAGGTCGCCTCTTCTGCAAAACATATTCAGACTTTATTTGAAAGTGTCCTTTAAACACAGCTGGGATGGATTTTAAGATTGACAAAAACAATTTTAGATAGATAGATAGATAGATAGATAGATAGATAGATAGATAGATAGATAGATAGATGTACAGCATGATATATATATAATGTGTATGTACAGCAAATAAATGTAAAGGCTATAGCAGTGAAGATTTTTAAGGCTATGACAGTAAAAGAAAACTGCAGACATTGTTGAAAAAGTAGAACAAATAAATAGATATACAGGTAGTCGTCGACTTACGACCTATGCAACTTACGGCGTACGACAGTGCGTGCCAGCTTCCTGCAGCACTACCATCTCTGCGTTTTGAATGATGAAAGAATTCGTGAATCAAAATGGAGTAGAGATGATACAAATGGCATAAAATGAACAAATACTACTTAAAGATTTTTATAACATAATTTCACAATACTGTACATATAGCCTACTCTATTAACGTGCCAAATCGTGTTACGACCGGTCTGTCGGAACCAATCGTGGTCGTAAGTCGATGACTACCTTTAAAGGCAAATGCAGTGAAAAACGTACAGACACTTAATGCATAAGGTGTATTATCAGAGACATTACTGCACATTGTAGGTATTATATTACATATCAGTCAGCTATGCATATTTAGTCAGCTCTCTTGTTTGTCACCATAGGACTACTATTTGATGTACTTAAATCTGGTTGGTGGGCAATGATGCTGGGTTTTTTTTTTAAGTGCTGTGTGTGCTTTTTGTCCTCTTTATTAAACACACCAGCCATGTTTATCCAAGTGTAAAAGTAGAAACAAGATTTTTTCTTTGTTTGTTTGTTCTTAGAAAAAGAAACACTTTGCTAATGTCTGCTAAGTGCTGTAAATGTAACATCTCGTCTACTTCCTCAGTGTGCTAATGTGGCGATATACCAACATCCCATCATCTGTGGAGGATGCTGGAAAGAAGGAAAAGAGTTCCAGTGTGTCTCTGCTGTGTCTGGAGGGGTTGCTTCGAATCTTTAGCACCATAATACAGCAATACCCCACCAAAGTGTCCAACTTCCTGTCTTCTCTTGGTAGGTGACTTTATGCAGTGACAGAAAGTATATAATATAATAAGATTTAAGATTTTTTTTTTATTATTTGTCACATAGTTATATACAGAATACAACTTGCAGTGAAATGTAAACCACATATATAATAATAATAATATTTGAAATAATATTATAATTGACTTGGTACTTAGAGTTGGGATTAACTGGTGTCTAAGATGCAAAGACACCACAAAGCACAAAGACAGTGCAGGTGGAGAGAGCATGGAACCAGAACTAAATGTCTTATTTTCTAAGACTAATGACAAGGACGGAATGAGAGAAGACAGCAGGCACTTGAAAGAGTTGCAGTGACCGCTGAATGCAGCAGGAACAACAGTTAGTCAGAAAACCATGAGAAAACAATGAACTGTAACAAAATGTCGGTTTCTCACAGAACTTTTCTAAAAAGAGATTGGCATGTAAAAGCATTTTGTCAAATCATAACTCTTTTGGACCAATATACTCTGGTCAGAAAAAAATATTTGTGCACACTGAAGTCCAGAAGTAAAAGGTATGCAAGGAAACATAAATGGAGCTATGTACCTGGACAAATTAGAGACAAATCAGAAGCAGTAGACATTTCAACAAAACCTGACTCAAATCCTGTTTAATATATGTATGCTTTTGAATTTGAGAGTCCATCAGCAGGAATCTCTGATTGAGTGTTGGGGAATTTTTCTGATGTGCGATTTAAACATATTAATTCTGCAGCTTCCTATAGCACAAGTAATAGCTGTGTGTCTGTTCCCTTTAGATGTTTGTAGACAGGAGGAGGAGGAAAGTGCACCTGAAAATGGAAACTTGACAGAAAAGTCTGCTTTCTACATTCGGCAATTTCAGGTAGAAACGTTATTTAAATTTTTTCCAGCGAACCTACAGTGAGAGAGCATTCTGTCCAGACTTGATGATGTATAAAGCTGTGCATGTGTGTTTGAGAACAGCGTGCCCTGTTCAGCCAGCTGAGTGGAGGAGAGGAAGACTTCAACAGCAGAGAGGCTCAACTGCTGGTCAGCATCCTCAGTGTGCTGTCCCGCCTACTGGAGCCCACCTCTCAACAGGTACCCGTTTACACAAATACTTCCACTTGAACATGATTATAATCTTTTCTAAATATAGGTCTGTTAATTGCTATTCTTTATATGGATTTCTTTTTTAAGTTTCTACAGATGGTTACCTGGACAGTAAAAATTTGCAAAGAAACCAGCTTTGGTAAGCCTTGCTTATACCTCTGTGTGTGTTTGCATAATAAATCATGTGATGTAATTTAGTTTTTTTCCTGTTTGATGTGCATCAGTGCAGAGAATGAGAGAGAAATTTCATATAGTTTATACAAATCCTTAACTTCCGATCAGTTCAAGTTGAAAGGCTTGTGGTATCCATTATTGCTTATATGAGCTCTCTCTTTCTCATATACAGAGGATGTATCTTTTAGTAAGGGACTACTGTCTCTGCTGTTTGGTTTACATGTCCTTTACAAAAGTCCTGTGTCTCTGCTGTGGGAACTCTGTCAGGACATCCACAGTCAGCTAGGGGACATAGACCAGGTATGTGTGTCTGCCTATCTAGTTTCTATATGTTAAGCACAGTAGGAATATCATTTTTAAACTGATGTTTTATTTTATTCTTCTGTATTGCAAACTATATAACTATAACTAACTATCTATCTATCTATCTATCTATCTATCTATCTATCTATCTATCTATCTATCTATCTATCTATCTATCTATCTATCTATCTATCTCTATATATATATATATATATATATATATATATATAAAACACTATACATCTTATAGGAAACAAACGTAGTAACAGCATCAATTACATGATGATGTAAAAACAAAGTGCTGTATGGAGGTTTATAAGCTTCTAATGCTCCTTTGTATGAAACAAAGGGGAAGGTATCGCCTCGTCTCCGTCTCCTGCTGCGTTGGTGACCATTTGCTCATGATTTAACCAATGATCCGAGAGAATGGCAAAACTGTGTGAATCTTTGGTATTTCTATGATAATGAAGTGGTCTGAGAGACTTATCTGAGCCAGGACAGCTACTTCCCACCTGAGTGCATTGTTCTACTTCGGAGGGACTGCCCTCCCCCCAAAATGTGTATAAAACCACAATGCTTAGTTCTTAAAGCTGAACTTGATGACTGCAGCGCTAAAGCAGTACGCTATTACGTGTAGACTCGTCTGCAATAAAGACTAATGCTGATATATAGCCAGGTCGCCCGGTCACAGCCTTAACCACTACCTACAGTATCTTTAGCATGCGTATGAACATTGCAAATGAAAGCATTGCCACACTGATAAAATAAATACACTTACATTGTTACAGGTAGATGATAGAAACTGTATTTATACCAATGGGAAATTTACATAAATGTTTGTCTGCTTTAAGTGCATATACGTTTGTTTCTCAGAAAACCTTGTCATTGATTATATGTGCAATATACATCCCTTTTTGGGACCTAATTTAATTGTCATCTTTGTACACGATTTAAACTATAGGAGAAATGAGTTTTGATGCAAGACTAAAGGTGTTTTCCACACCATGCTTTCTTGTCTTATAGACTGTTACATGTTGATCATCTCCCTTTCTCTCTGTACAGGATGTTGAGGTGGAGAAGCAGTCTCACTTTGCAATTGTAAGCATGAAGACCGCAGCATCTACCACAGTGAGTTTTTTTTTTTTTAAAAGGCCATTTCTCACATGACCAGAGATCTGATTTTAGATTGGCTTATAAAGCACATGTCCATTTGTATTACATCTACATGCTACAATTTAAGAAACATTAATCTGACTGTTGAAATCACTCCCTCTCCAGCTCTTAGTGTTGTCCCAGGTGGGGAGGGTGTTGGATGAAGCAGATTGGTTGATAGCTAAGAAAAAAGCCCAGATAACATCTGATGGAACAAACACAGGTATGACTCAGTTTTGTAATATTTTATAAGAATCATCAACTATCCCATTTTATTGGTATAATTTGTACTGTTTGTACAGAATATTTTAGTTGTACTAAAACACAGTGATGCTCTTCAATTACAGAAGGTGTTGAATTGAACTGTGTTGTCTGCTGTATGTCTCTGTGTAACAGGAGGCCCCTCACAATCATCAGCCCAGCAGGACCCTGTGGAAAAAGCACTGACACTGCAGTTGGGCACGCTGCTGACAGCTCTGAATGAGCTTGTGCAAACAGCTCTTCCTCCTGGTGCCTGCACTGATGCCCTGCTGCGAGAGCTCAGCCGAACCTACGCCATTCTCACCACCCTCATTAAATACGTGAGATCCACACCTATCAATTGATATGCTCCCTAAAACAACATTTTTACAACAAGTTATTAAAACTGAAAACCCAGAAATGATGTAGCTTAGTAGTAAAATATCAAACTACCGTAATTTCCGGACTATAAGCCGCACCCACTGAATTATACAAATATTTTTACCATAAATAAGCTGCACCTGTCTATAAGCTGCAGGTGTCTACACTTAAACTAATGTACTTTACACAGGCTTTAACGAAAGACATGTTACACACTGTGTAACAGGTGAAATATGTTGCGCTTCTTTTAGGAGCAGAGCGGTATTTTGGGAATAGCATGCCCGTGCATTTTTCCGTATTACTGCATGTGTGCAGGACCGAGGATTATGTCCTTATTTTCTGATGCTGACTAACCCTTAACGCCGTTGCCAAGAAAAATAAAAAAGCACGAGTTTTGGAAACCTGTCTGTGCTTATATGATTTCTGTTGCAACTGGTGTTAGAGAGCTCTCCCTTGACCCAGACTCAACGCGTTACAACGGCTTGTATCTAAACAGTAGCCTACCAAGAAAGTCATTGTTCACTGTCTTCCTCCTTCCTTTCACAACTATTTCTCTTGGGAGTTTATCTTTTGGCATCATCGTGCGTTTAAAAAAAAAATTTTTCTCCTGATGCCGTGCAGCTCAGAACACAGGTGAAGTGCGTTTTTTTTTTTTTTTTTCGTTCCGTTCGGAAATTTCATTGGTCTAATGTTATGGGGTTCAGTTTTTTGGCTTGAAGTTTGTAAAACCGGGAAAAACCCAGGAAAAATTCATAAATTAGCCGCTTCGTTGTTTAAGCCGCGGGGTTCAAAACATAGGAAAAATGTAGCGGGTTATAGTCCTAAAAATACGGTAATTAACCATACACAGTTTTAATACTGGATTATAAGATATTCTGAAGGACTGCAAAAAGAACGGTTTAAAAATAATTATTGTATTATTTAGTATTTATTCCTGTTGTTTTATCAATCATATGTACATACAGTGAGGAAAATAAGTATTTGAACACCCTGCTATTTTGCAAGTTCTCCCACTTAGAAATCATGGAGGGGTCTGAAATTGTCATTGTAGGTGCATGTCCACTGTGAGAGAAATAATCTTAAAAAAAAAAAAAAATCCAGAAATCACAATATATGATTTTTAAACTATTTATTTGTATGATACAGCTGCAAATAAGTATTTAAACACCTGTCTATCAGCTAGAATTCTGACCCTCAAAGACCTGTTAGTCTGCCTTTAAAATGTCCACCTCCACTACATTTATTATCCTAAATTAGATGCACCTGTTTGAGGTCGTTAGCTGCATAAAGACACCTGTCCACCCCATACAATCAGTAAGAATCCAACTACTAACATGGCCAAGACCAAAGAGCTGTCCAAAGACACTAGAGACAAAATTGTACACCTCCACAAAGCTGGAAAGGGCTACGGGGAAATTGCCAAGCAGCTTGGTGAAAAAAGGTCCACTGTTGGAGCAATCATTAGAAAATGGAAGAAGCTAAACATGACTGTCAATCTCCCTCGGACTGGGGCTCCATGCAAGATCTCACCTTGTGGGGTCTCAATGATCCTAAGGAAGGTAAGAAATCAGCCCAGAACTACCCCTCCATGATTTCTAAGTGGGAGAACTTGCAAAATAGCAGGGTGTTCAAATACTTATTTTCCTCACTGTAGATGTGCTGTAGTAAGTAAAATTTTGTGGCCTGAAATGAAATAAAATTAATTTTATAATCTGCAATTTTGCATAAATCCTAAATTGTTTGAGAGGAATCTCTCTTGTACTGTTATTCCTTTTCTGCTGCAGTATATCCAGTTGTGTGTAGCTCATCCTGGTCAACTCCCTGCTCGTCTGGAGAAACTGGTGAGAACCTGTTTTATTTTTGTTTTGTTTTTTAAATTGCTGATGTAAACCATGAGGGAGAATCTAACTTGACAGATAAAATATTAATTCACATGATATAAAATTGCACATTGTTTTTTTTTTCTCTTATTTTTGCATGGGGTGTGTGTGCGCCATAAAGGTGAAGTTATCAGGCTCTCACCTCACGCCTCAGTGCTATTCGTTCATCACATTTGTGCAGGTAAGATCTTTTCTTTTTTATTTGCTTAGTTGACAATCATGTTATATTTTTCATGTCACATTATCTGTTGCATTGTAATGTAACTACAGAGTGGTGAGATGAATGGAGGCATGAATGAGAAGAAGAAGAAGAAAAGAAAAGAAGAGGAAGCAGTGGTTGCTGCCTCTGTACGGGTTTTTACTCTTCTGAATATATACTTCTGGCACATACTCTGCACTTTTCTAATGCTTTCCTTTGACACCATATTGCTTTAGGCCAAAGTTCTTCGTGATACAAAACCTATCCCCACTTTGATCTTCAACATTGAACAATATGAGAAGTTTCTAATTGTTCTCTCCAAGAAGTCCAAGGTAAACTGTCAAGTCATTTTATTTGATATTTTTAATAAGCAAGTAACTGTACAAAAATAGAATAAGGGTGCTGAAAACAATACATACAAAAAAAAGTAATGTTTAATAACTGACATGTTCTTCAGGTAAATCTGATGCAATATATGAAGCTGAGCACATCGCGAGACTTTCGGATCAATGCTGCCACTCTGGAGGCAGCGCTACAAGAACAGCAGCAGGAGAGCCAGCAGGTTTATTTTCTTCTGCTCTTTTACAATTCCAAATACTAAGGATATTTAATAGCTACATCAAATGCGACGGTTGAGGATTTAGCTGATATAATTAGGTATTAATAGAAAGTGAAACACTTTTTGTACAAGTTTTGAAATGCAAAGTAAAGATGACACTTGCATAGTTGTAAAAATTTCAAAACATTTACACACTAGAAAAAACGTCTAGTATGGAACACCTATACAGCTTTGCTTTTCCTAACAATGACCTGCCATCTTTCTTTTCTCTTAGACTGACACTCAAACACCTGAGGAGAGTGTGGCACCAAAGAAAAAGAGAAGAAAGCAGTGAAAACACATTTTCATTCTGGATTTTTTTTTACGATTCTCAGTTACCAAGTCAGGGGTTTCTCCTCCTTTGTACTGGACAGATTGGGCTATTTTCCTTTAGCCAATGACCCGTTAGTAATCTCGATGATCTGATAGATATCCAAAGCTTCACCTGTTTAAAAAAAAAGTGTTCATTTTTCATTTAATGTACCTTTTGTAATGTGTTAAATTCCACAGACACTCGTATAAATCTAATGTTCTTTAATTCCTCTAATTTATAATAAATTGTTTTTGTCTATAGAAAATACTAAGAAAATTATTTTTAAAAATCAGTCGTTATGTTTTGTTACACTTTAATTATAAAATGAGAAATGCAATAAGGTGTGTTTGGTCATTATGGCATTCAGCAGACACTGTTATTCAGATAAACTTTATCTCATCTATACAATTGAATGTTAAGGCTCTTGCTCAAGGGTCCAGCAAAACCACTGAGGTACCACTGGCCATGTTTTTAGATTGGAGTTGTGCTTACATAGACTTGACCTGCACAGAATTGTTTACACCGGAACAAGCACATTTCTATGTAAGAGCATTGTTTAATATATATATAATATATATATATATATATAAAATCACACCTTGTGATAGTCCAAATCGGCGCTCCAGCCCAGTAGGATTAGATGGAGTTACGCAGTCCATGTTGACCTCTTTACGTAAGCACTGGTCAATATCTACAGCACTGAAGAAAGCCACAGACTGAGGGAGATCGTTCATGCCCAGCTTATAAGCAAATATGCATCTGTGGAGACACAGCAGGCATTTGTGTCATATGGAATTATGCACACTGCAGATAAAACTCGTTCAAAGCAGATACAGACAGGTTAAGAATAAACCTTGCACTAACCGAGTAAGTAAGTTGGTGATTTGTAGCGCGAGTGCTGCTCTATAGCGGTCCTCGCTCTTTACTAGGTAGCGCACTTCATCATGGATGCTGATGCAGAAGCGCCCATCTATGTCATATTCTTCCATCAACCACTTCATGGCCACCAGCATCAGGTGAAGGTAGTCCACTGCTGAACTCTGCACTACCCAGTTTACCCTGCTGGTAATAAACTAAAAATACACACACACTAATACTGCATTTATGTCCAAAAGTACTGGTGTACTTGCTTTTACAACATTTATGCTTCAAACTAGTGTGTTTAGAGAAAGGTACAGTTTGCATTTGTGAAACCTTTACTAATAATATTTCTTTTTTTTGCCCTCATTTCCTTTTGCTATCAATGAATTGTTTTTTTTACTTCAATTTCATTCAATGCATGTGAACAGTGGAGACTGGAAATGCAAGCTCAGCACTATGGAGTTGCAGCCCAAAGTGCAAGTTTGAGGACCTGCAAATTCACATTGCATGAAGACTAGTGACTCTCTGCATGAAACATTGATTAGAGCATTGAAGATTTTGCAGCATTCTGTTTTATGCAACGCATCTTAAAAAAAAAAAAAATAAATACAATCAACAAAAAAAAACCGCTTGGATTGAGGTGTCACTGCGTACATAAACATGCTAGATTTTAGCATCATCACAACCAATTGCCACCCACTTTCACAGCATGTATCTGTAAATGTAATTTTTTTTTTATTGTAAAGGGGTTACGGTTAGGTTTAGTATTTCTCACATTTAGCAAAGTGCTTCAAAAATTACAAAGAAGTCTTTCTACTTTTCAATGTCAGAAATCAGTGCATCTTAAACAGTAAACTATTTGATTTTGTAAAGGGTTCTAATGTTTGTTGTTAAAAAATTAAAATACCTCTTCTTTGACAGCAGCCGGCTCCAAGGCGCGGGAGATTCTACAGCCTAGCACAGGGGTGGATGGCTGCTCTGAGTGAGCAATGCTCTCCAGCTTGTTGAACATCTCCGATTCAGTACCTCCACTCCACACACGTCGTCCCACTATATCCCACTTCCTCTTACTCCGAGATCTAAAACAAGTTTTATTCAAAGGTTTTCATAATTTAGTGACTATGATGATCCCAAATAACTTCTTACCGAACCTCTATGAATCAAGTCAGCCAAAGCTAAAAGATCTAAATACAAACTTCTTAAGTGTCAAGTCTCAATTTTAATAAACCTTAATATACGTTCAGTGATCTCACCTCTGACCCAGCAGTTTTGAAATCCGTCTTAACTCCTCTCTGGACACAGTCCCGTCTTCATCCATCTTCACATCCACACCCAGTTCTTTAATTAACCATTCTCCCTCCTCTGACAGATGATACCTGGTTAAAATGAATTCTATTTCAAGATAAACATGTCATTATTAAAACTGGCTTGAATAATTGTCTCTCCACCGGTTGTACCTGCGCAGTCCCTTAGTAAGGGCATACATCTGGCGCGCTTTACTGGCTGCCTCAGCTTGGCTGAGTCGATGGTTAAACTGCATGAGTAGGCGCTCAGCAAACGGCTGGCCTGCACCGTAAATGCGGCCGTAATTGAAGACTTTGGCGTGCTCCCGGCTGATGCCCACAGCATCTGCAGTGCGGCTGTGCAAGTCTGTGCCCTGACTCTTCTTTCCTTGTAAGGTCATCCACCCAAACGCTGTACAACCTGAAAGACACAAAGAATAAAACCATTATTTGTTGAACTGCCAACCAATCAAATGATCCTGTATTTAATTTTCTTCCACTGAGATTTTAGCAGCATATTGTGGAAAATTGCACATGTATTTTCTATGGAAAACAGGTCACGACATTTTAAACAGATTACAATGTACTGTAAAATACTCATACTGAATAAATATTCTTTCCCAAATAAACTAAAAACTGTAGTTTGATTGTACACTCTGAGCTACCACCTAGTTTGTGTTACATTTTAAAGATAAGTTTGAAATTTTGGGGGAAATGCTGATCTGGCAAATTCAATTTTGCCAGTAATAATAATAAAATATTGACAAATTGCTGAACTAGGCAGCTGGGTGTTTGCCTGCTCTACATTAACTTTGACTCAAATGGAACTGGAAAAGCAAATCAATATGGCATCTTATCTCACCATGCAAGCCAGCAAAGTGAGACTCTCCAAGCACAGCTGCAATCCACAATTCCTGTGAGTCAACGTCTGACCCCACCAGGTGATAACCAGGGGGCACCTGCACCATTGCTTTCAGCTCGCTGCCTACACGGTCCCGCTGCAAAAACATTAAGGACACACAAGCTTTTAGGGGATAATTAAAAAAGCTTTAGTTAAAGCCTTTCTGTCAATCTATTCCTTTAGTGCGTCATAGCTGTGAGTAAGGACACATTAATGTTGCAGTGTAGATCTTCTAAACTCCACACAACCTTGATGTGGTTATTCAAGGACTCTGAAAGCCCCAGGGAACTCAAACTGGTGATTGCTTTGTAATTAGAGTAATAATCATTTTGGGGTCATACAATATGCATGCACAAAGTTGGAATAATTTGTCGTTCTGTGCTCTGCATTTACAACAGAATTCCGACCTGTTTTGATACAAGGTCAGAGGGACTTGTGAGGAAAACAATACAAGCACATCGCACATTTCTCTACTGTAAAAGAAATTGGGTTTAGGAAACGCTGGTTATTCCTCTTTAATGCTTTTAAAACACCTAAATAAAGCGGCACAAACACAGTGTGTGGTTTGTGTACAGAGTGTGTGGTTACTTCAGGAGAATAAAATGGGGTGTTTGCAGTCTACATTAGAAATGTAATGAAGGTTTATCTCCAGAAATATAACCAGACCAACAGTCAGTTTAGAAACCAGTCTAAAACCAAAAACAGGACTCAGGACTTAGGAAAGATCTACAGAGTGTCCAGGAACCAATAAGAGCAAAACTACATTTAGTATTTTATTTTTTACACGTTTGTAATTGCTTTACATGTTCACCTAATGCATTATTTAGCCACTGCATCATACTTGTGCAAACTTTGCTCAATATATTCAAACTGGCTTCTTCTCAGACTTTATAAAGTAATGCTTGTTATTACAGAGATCAGTTTATACAATGTTTCTTGGGAATTTTATTAGTTGGTTATCAATAAATAATAAAACAAAAAAAACTTTAATTGCTTTTTTAGAACTTGATCAATTAAGAAGGTGATTTTTCCTTCCTTACCCTTGCATTACTGGCGGTAAGCCATGTTGGTTCGACAGCTCTGCGAGTAACCGTCCCAGCTGTAATAACCTGCGGTAAAATGGCACCATATTGCCCCTCCTCACTGTATTCATCATGTCTGTGCAGGTCAAAGAATTTTTTTTTTTTTTTTTTGAGATTTAGCAACAATGTAATAAGAAAATTGTGAAAAATAATACTGACATACTTGATTACATTGCGAGGAAGTTCTCCCCTCCGTAGCCAGACAACCATCTGAGAACTTCACAGACAGACAAAAAAAAATCAATAACAAGAATGTACAATAGTCTAAGTCAGTAAGATCTGACCAAAGGGAATTTCACAAGTCCATTACTGGCAAAGCACTCAGGAGTGTACCTGATGCGTTTGTGGGCGTTTCTCCAAAATGAGATCATTTTGTTGATCTCCAGTGCACGTGCTGCATTGGTTCCTCCTCTGCCTGCCTGAAGGGTTCCATCCTCCATTTTAGACAGAAAATCTTTAGAGAAAGGGCTGCCCACGTTATTCTCATTCCCATCCTGACAAAGAAGATTACTGCTAAAGTCACACTCAACAGGGCCGTGAATGCAGAGCAGTGTTCATTCTTACAATCAAATCTTCAACTGAGTGCCTCAGATCACCTTATGAGGTAGCTTGAAAAACCAACATCCAGGAATGTTGACATCATTGTATGGCCCATTACCATGGTGATAGGGACATTCATGAGCTGAGTCCATACTCTGTTATATCATATAGATATAAACAAGGGAAATGTTTAATTCCTAAATATGACTACTTAAAAATTGAATATTTAGAATCTGTTTATTAATATATTTAAATACTTAATTATGCAAATGCTTGTGTCTGTGCCTTAAATGGAAATTTACTTTGGTCTTTTTGACCCTCACTATCTGTGGCAATGCTTCATCTTCAGATACAGCCTCCAGCCGGCTCAACTCCTCCACCTACAGGACAACAGACAAACACACAAACGCATGCACACATGCTGTTATATTAAAAGGTACTCCCTAATGTTCAGATTTACTTCTGTAAGACGTTTAATTCTCTAGATAACCAGCAGCATCTAAAAATATAATTCAGTACAAAATGTACTGAATTATAAAAACTGTACTAGCTTAATTTTTTAGAACAATCACAGTCTTAAGATCACCTTATACATAAAAGTTGTAATGTGTATTTCTTGATAAATGCAGATCATTTGTATCATTGTATTAAAGTCTCACACTTTACCTTCAAGACCACAGACCTTCAAATCAAAGGGTTCAGAAACGTGTATTTCCACCGAAATTGCACCCCATTGCACTTTGAGTGCATTTTTATAAATATTATTATTAAACTTAAAAAACAAAACAAAGAAAAGACTCTAGAGTTAGCGCAGTGTCACTGTGGCTTCTCACTCATACTGGAAACAAGATTTGTTTTGCACATGCATAAAAACGCTAAAGAATCCATAACGCTAGCGTTAGACCCTAACCAGGCTAGTTGGTTGGTTTTCTCATTTTTTAAATTTGAATATTCTGACATATACACATATTGAGGGAGGGAGTGAATTAAGGATTGGAGGAATGAAGACATTTGCTAATGTATGCTGAAAAGAGTAGAATAGTTTAGATCATACACACACACACACACATCTGTAACCCCCAAGTGAATTCTAACAAATGTAAATTATTAAATTGAATTTTTCCATTTATAAAATTGTATTCATAATTATTAATTTATTTTATTATATCAATATAATAAAAGTGTATTTCATACATTTTATTTATTCTATTAATGATATTATACAATATTATTTTATAAATTATTTAACCAAGCAGGCATTTTATTAAAATGTTTGCAAAAATGTAAACTGTTCAAATGTTGATGATCACAAATGTTGATAATAATAAAGTGCGTTAATGGAAAACGACAAGCAATTTTATGTTTTGCATTTCTTTCCCCTAAACGTACCGAAATCTAACCGAACCGTGACTTAAAAACCGGTGAAACTACCAAAGAATAACCAACGTCATATTCAAGAAGGTTGGTTGAGATACAATGTATGCTGGAAAAATTCATATGGTACGGCAAATCTAATGATGGCACCAAAAGCATAGTGAGTAGCATTGACTACACTCTGTGCTAGGTTTCTGGGTGATTTTGCTCCAGGTTCTCTGGTTGCCTGCCATCTCCCCAAAATAATCTATATGATCATATTATACCAATTGTGAACAATGTATGCAATGCCCCACAAATAACTTGCATCTCATCCAGGTTCTTACTGTTTGCCACACGCTGCTGTCAGTCAGCATAAGGTCATCTGAGGGCAGACTGTCCAGACACTGTGGCTGTTCCTTCCCTTTCTGTTCACAATATTCTTTGTAGGTATTTTCAATCGCCCTACAGACGGCAAATACCAAAAAAATTATTCCATTTCAAACCCATAAAGCGAAAATGTATTACATGTAAAAATACTAAATAAAGTAATAATATTATAATAATAATAAAAGAAGACAAAGAAGAAGCAGCAGCAGATATAATAAGAATAATGCAAAATGTTAACAAATTATATCATTTTATTTATAAAATGTGGGATGCAGTTAAGTGAATATGTTAACCGTGTAACTGTTATGTGGTCAGACAAAAAAATTCAATTTTTGGGGCACCAAAAAAAAAAGTATGTTAGTTCTTAAGAGCTTAATAATGGATCTTCTTACTGATTTGGATTTCATAAATGCTCACAAAATGCTGAATTAAAAAGCAGAGTAATGACAATTACTTACCTGTAGGGACATACAGGTCCTTCCGTGTCCTCTGGGGTCTCCAAGTTGTCTCTTCGTCCTGGGACAAGGTAGCCCCAGCCATGTTTCTCTGTGTAGTGAAGAGGAAAACCATCCCACGTCAGGCCCATCAGCTTGGGTGTCACTCGCATCTGCAGGCTGATCAGAGTGGCTCCAGGAGACCATTCCTCCTCCTCAGACATCCTCACACACAGCTTCCGGTACCAACTAAGTGACAGAAATGTGAAAAGTAGGGAGAAAAGTTACATTAGCCAATGACATGAGCATAACCCGCAATAAATGTGTGTTCACTCACCCAGGGTGTGCAGGCATGTGCTGTCTCCTCTTTGGCAGGCAGTTTACTGTACCCTTTAGCTGCTCCACAAGCTCTCTGCTGGGGTTCTTCATCTCATCCTCTTCCTCTGGAGGTCCTGGATCTGCAGAGATATATATATATATATATATATATATATATATATATATATATATATATATATATATATATATATATATATATATATATATAAAATCAGGCAACAATGTTATTTTCAGAAAATCGGATAAAAAATAATAAAAAGAAACACATCACACAGTATGTTATTGAATGAATGACTTCTCAGAGGCTCACATAAACACTATGTTGCACATAATAATAGTTTGCACATATTGTACTTTAATAGCTACATCATACCTTCATCCCACTCTTTCTTCAGGTTGCCAGATGCAGATGCCATTGCTGCTTTTTCAGTTTCTAGCTTTGCCTGCTTTCTCTTACTCATAGTTATTTTCTTCTTCTTAAACTCCTGAACATCCCACTCCAAGTCCCAAAGCCAAGGATCCTCCTTGTACCTTACATGACGTTCAAGTAGATGTACTTACATTAATTCTTACATGTGAAATTAAATCTTTAATAAACTATGTATAATAAAACACGTATTGGAAGCATAAAGATGGCCATTACTTGTCATCCTGCAGTAACTGACATGCATCATCTGCAAGAATCATCAGAGACTTCTTCATCTCTCTTTGAAGCTCCTCATATGTGTCTTGGGCATCCTCCAAATACCGATCCCAGCTCTGATTGATAGGCAAGTAGCAAACACCCATCTCCAGCATTCCTGCAAAAGTCACTGGATGGGGACACCTATATCAAAATAGAAAATAAATAAATAAACAACAGGTTTGTTGACAGGTTATACTGTCTTTTAGTTTAAGAAGAAAGATATGTGAAGAGTATATGTGGAATATTATACCTTTCCATGAAGAGGGACAACTGTTGAATAAACACCTCATGAGTAGCCAGAACATCTCTTGCACAATACAGCATAAGCTCCTGTAAGCATAAAATTAGTAAATTATTAATGAATAATTTATAAATGCATCACAAAGTACATTTGTAAACCAATTGTTTTCTTTTTTACGAGTCTTTGATTGTGATTCAGAGCATGAGTATACAGAAAAAATATTGACATTATATGAAAAACTTCTAGGTGTTCTTTTACCTGGAAATTGCTCCGAATATCACTCATGCTGCCCTTAACAAAAATATCCCTGGCTTCTTTTTCCAGAGAATCCCCTCCAACATAGAGGGCATGAACATCAGCTAGGTTATTTATACTGCTTATACTGACCCAGTCCCAGGAACCGATCTAGGAAACAGCACACAGAAACATCATCATGTTTACATGCACCAGGATTCATGAAAACATTGCAGGGTTATAAAATGATATATAATGTGATCGTTATGCTTATTTAGCTCAGTGTCTGGTTGCAAACTCTTAAGATATTCATTTAATGATATGCATACATACATTTAATTTTGCTAATCTTGTCAATAAACATCATAGATTTATAAAGGTGAAGGAATATTAACTATCAATAACATTGTCTGGCTGTGATAAAGTGTAATTAAGATACAACAGCCATAGTTGTCTGAATAATGATATCAATATAAAAACAATATATTAAGAATAATTATGATAAGTAATCCTGATCATCATTCCAGCAATTCTTGTATAGACCTAGTTTATAGTAATACGTTAATAAGTCCACGAACCGCTGGACCCTCAGGACGACGTCCAAGCTTCTTTATGTGCTGCTTGACTTCATGCAATCCTTTTCTCTTGCCATGCCTGCTGGCCATCCAGAGGGATCGCTGGAAACCCGTCAGCCCTGAGATAGCCATGTGGAGGCTCATTGTATCCAGAAAACGCATCTTGGAGCCCTGTTCATGAGCAACGGTATATACTCAATTACTAAATCAGCAAACCCTGCATAGATTATAGGTGTCATTTAGATCTAAATAAAAATTCAATAAATATAAACTAATGCAATCAGTCAGGAAAACAATAAAAAGTGTGATCAATGTGGAAAATTCGTATTTGATATATGAAACACATCAATGGCAATGTGTACCTTTAAGAGATACTGCTCTTTAATGTGTGCTCGATCAAAGCTGACATTGTGTCCCACTGTGAGTCTCTCCTGCCAGTGTCCACCTGGAGGCCTGCTGGAGTTGGCTGCAGTCTCCAAAGGAATTAGGTCTGCTGGCGTCAGCTGACTGGACCAGCTGTACCGCTCCTCAATCAGCCTTTTACTGCACCATGAGTACCTAGGGTGTTCATCATCAGATAAAAAGAGCCCAATAATTCATTTCATAATTCAATTCAAATAAATTCATTTTCAGTTCAGCAGAAATACTGTATGTATTAGAGTTTAAAATGGGTGTGTCCAGTTTTATCCACAAAGCAGTGCAGTGGCTGCAGCCAACCGGCCCATTTGCAGCCCACCGAGTTAGAGTTTACATCTCACCAAGCATTTGGAGAAACAGCCACCGCCAGTGTGGGACAGTGGCCCTCAGCCATGCAGACTTCCACGTCAAAAACCAGAGCGTTCTCCTCTGGAAAATCCACCTTCATATGTTCTCCATTTGGGCAGTACCTCACCCAGCCCACTTCCCACGCCCACTGCAGGGGCATGTCAGGAAGCTGTGCTTGCTGCAGAAGCATGGCTGCCTTCAAATAAGGCAGGCTTTGCTTTTGTGCAAGTCTGCAAAAGTGGTCATCAATGTTTTTGCCATACATATCTGGTAACTTCAGCTCCACATCACTCAACAATGGTGCTTCCTTTCCCCAGAGATTATGCTTCTCTAAATGCCCTATGCTTCTTTTTATGCCCTCGCTTGAGTACTCTACTGTTGAGGAACGAAAAATCTGCTCATGCAGATTCTTGGAAAGCATCTGGATGTTGAGGGGGTTCATACGGGTCTGAGTGGAGCGCTCCTGCCCTTTGGGTTCACCTGCAGCTGAGCACCTTCGTCTCCGCAGAGCCGCTGAAGGGCATCTCCATCTCCTCCCAGGAGACACCAGACGGAGCATCTTTCCTCAGTTTGCTTTTGGGTGATTCACATTCTGATAAGTCAAATAAATAGATATAATAAATATATACGAATACACAAATGCACACCATTAACTATCAAAAATGAGTATAAGTATCATCCATGAAAACTTATTTTAAAAGCAGCAACCCAAAGAAAAAAAAACTGTTTTTCCAAACACTACAAAAGTGAAAGTCCACTGGATCATACTGACAGGAGCATCGTTATAACATGTTTCTTTAAAAACTTATAATGTGCTCTTGTTTGCAAACTTCAGCATGTAGCGAGTTTACACGTGTAACTGCGATTTACAGAGAGCAGAATGCGCCTAAATTACCGTCCTGCTAAAAAATATTCAAATTGAAACATCATTGTGTTCCTCACCACAGTGTTATTCATCCCCGCGTGTTCAGACCGTGCTTTAATTTCAACCTGAGGATCAGGAACATCACACAACACCGACCATGTAGCCATCTTAGCTGTCTTCTACTGCTCCGTTTCTTATACAGCGACACTGCGTGGCTAAGACTGGTAGCTTTGCTTGGACATTTTTTGATGGATAAAAATAATAATAATTACGGATCAAATGTGTACAGTATCGCATGTATATTTAATAACTAAACACATATAAATCCTGCATTATAAGTAGACATTAAAGTGGATTAAAAAAATACGCATACGCATAAAAGCGAGAATTTCTACAACTCACTGTAGGCCTCGTGGCCTAATGGATAAGGCGTCTGACTTCGGATCAGAAGATTGCAGGTTCGAGTCCTGCCGGGGTCGCATTTTAATCTTTTGGTTTTAGAATGAAAAAAACATCTAAAGTCAATCAATGTAATAGACTTAAAAATTTTACAACTGCGTACAAAAACATTTAGAATAAATGTATTATTCAGCAGATGACAGATGAAGTAAACAGCACAAGCAGAATAAACAGCTAGGGTTGTCACTGCATTCATGGATATAATACACAATGTCAGATGCCTTCCATTTGTTTGTAATTGTTGATAGTTATTTCTTGTTAATGTGCTGTGGATTTAATAACTAAATTGGAGGTACGAGAAAGACAGTATGTTCAGCTACAGACAGGCGCTAAACGCTGCTAGAGTTGAGAACTTAAGCAAACTCATAGAAAACAACAAATACAATCCCAGGTTCCTTTTTAGTACAGTGACTACATTAACAACAAATCAGGTATCTGAATCACAGTTCAGTAGACAGGACTTTATGCATTTCTTTATTGAAAAAATGTAAAGTATTAGAAACACAATTGAGGAGCATCTTGTGATCCAGTCTCACGGGAAACTCCACAATTACAATTACACTGCTTTACAAGTATAGGTCAGGAAGAGCTGTATGATATTATCCAAGCCAAATCAACAACATATATGTTAGTTGCCCTTCCAACTATACTACTGAAAGAAGTGTTACATACAGCTGGTGAGCCTCTTCTGGATATTATTAACTCCTCACTATATTAATTTCATGTCCCTAAACCCCTCGAATTGGCAGTTGTTAAGCCCCTCATTAAGAAACCAAATTTGGATCCAAATTAACTATCAAATTACAGACCCATTTCAAATCTTCTGTTTATGTCTAAGATTTTAGAAAAGATTGTGTCTGCCCAGTTATGTTCCTTCTAACAGTCAGGTTTTAGGCCCCGTTAGTTTTTTCTAGATCTGCATTGGATCCCATAGATCATGACCTTCTTCTGGATCGCTTACAGAATTACATCGGCATTCTGGGACAGGCATTAAGCTGGTTTAAATCCTGCCTGTCTGATTGTTACCATTTTGTAGATTTAAATGGAGAACTATTCAGGTTAATGCAAGTAAATTATGGGGTGCCACAAGATTCGGTTCTAGGACCCCTGCTTTTCACAGTATACATGCTTTCTTTGGGAAATATTATTAGAAGTAATTGGATTAGCTTCCACTGTTATGCTGATAATACCCAGCTATATATCTCATCAAAACCAGATGAAACATCTCAATTGGCTCGAATAACTGAGTGTGTTAAAAAATGTAAAGATTGGATGACACATAACTTTCTGTTATAAAATTTGATAAGACAGAGATTTTTAGCAAGGCCTGCACATAGCACATAGCACATATCACATATCATAACATTGTGCTCCATTACATCTGATCACATGCACATTATCAACTTGTGCTTGTTATTATAATGAACAATAGCTACGCTAATTCCTCTCCACTGCTTCACTCTTTCTACCCATCCCGAGGCATCCTGAGGTTGAGCCAGCTCCAGTCATGTCCCACCTCATGAAGATTATGGACATTTAAAGTAGTAGATGCAGGGATAAATACACATCATTCAACCTTGATTCTTAAATCCTGTAAAGCTGCTTTGAGACAATGTCCATTGTGAAAAGCGCTAAAAAAAAATTAACTTGACTTGACTTGGATTATTAGTCGCAATCAACACTTGTTAAAATCCTTGAGGTCATGAATCTTAGATTATTTTTATATTTTTGTAATTTCTATTGTTGTGAATTAAATTTCTTGCAAAAGATAATCCGCCAAAACTCCAGGAATATATATAAATTAGATTTTCCATTGGCTCGTTTATTTTAAAACAGGATGGTGCAATATTTATATGTAACCAGCAGGGGTCAGGGTCGTTTCACACAAGCGCACAGCAAAGGCAGCGGTAGACATTTCATTGTGCAGACCTGACCGAAGTCTCCATGTACAAACATGACAATTTGTTTAACACAGTTTAGGATGCGCTTTCTCAAATAAACACATTTTTGTTTTTTTCCCCCTGAAAATAGTTTACAAATCCTGCTGAGATGTACACCTCTAATCAATGCACCCAAATAGAGTGTCTGTTTCAGACACAATACACCTAGTCTTTCAATAATAAAATTAAATCTCTGGAAAAAAATTCAGGTGCAACAAAAATAAATGATTGTGTGTTTATTTTGGACAATTTAAAATGTGAGTTTTGTAACTAGATTTGCTATTATTTTTTAATGAGTCACAATAAAATAAATCAACAAAAACATTACCATTACCATCAACAAAACTTTTACATAATGTTAACACTTATTAGAATTTTTTTTTTCAATTCAGGAAACACCTTGGTTCTTAAAACAATATAAAATGACCTAACCAGAAATGTAGAATTATTCTTTAATCACGATGCAAAATACATTTATTTTGTTTAAAATATACACTAATAAAATGTTATTAATTTTTACTTTTCCTTGTAGTAAGGTGGTCCTGTCAAAATTACTGTAGCTTTGATATGTATTTTCAAAATGGTGTTATATTGGACTCTAGAACAGAGAATAAACTACAGGTAAAATGTATAAAGGGTGTGTGATTGATGGTCCCACCACAATGAGGAAAGACACAGTTTAGTGTCCCTTTTCTGAGTTTGTATGCAAATATTAAAATATATTTATAGATATTTATTTGGGTCAGGAATTATTGTTTTAAAGTACATATCAATATTTTTATTTCCTATTAAATTCACTAATGTAGACACTCTTAGCGGATTCCCTAAACCGATCAAGACTACAGACTAATCCACAGTTTTCCCAGTAAATAGGCCCTTGTTTCAGATCAGACCGCCTAGTCTGTCTCTGGCTATGTGTCTCTATGGGAGGCTTTAAACAAACTACTGGCAGTGGGTGTTATCGCGTTCACTCGTTAAAGCACCATGTTTAGGAGCTTAGGCACGTCTTCGAGCGCGTGAAAAGGCCTTCAAGGCCCTGAGCCATGCTATTCATGTCCTCAGAGGGAGAGGTCAAGAGGTCAGAGCAGTTTGCAAGCCCCGACACCATTCTTATGCTAACTTATCAAACCCACTACATCCTCAGCAGCACAGAGGCAGTCTGGCTCACAAAAACAAACAGGTCTTGTTCACTGCAGCCATTCAGGGTCCTCTGGTCAAATATTCCAACAATTGATTTAACACACTAAAAGCAAATACAATTTACACGCAAAAAGGTGCCCCTTACAAAATTAAATCAAGTGAAACTAACACCTATTTTTATTCCCACTTGCAATATTTATACACTATTTATTTCTCTCCAAAGTTTTGCACGTGTAGGACATGGTTTAGCCATGTGATTTTCCAACAGTTGTCATTTAAAGTTGTTTAAATGGTTTTGCATGTGTTTACCCAAAATTCATGCACTTTAAAATGTTTTTCCTGTGATATTACTTACATAATCCCATGTGGCAAGCCTATAATCACATAAACCTGTCTTAGAACATCAAAAAGAATAAAAACATAGATTTATATTGAAGATTAAATCTTAAATGAACATCGACCAAACTGACCCGTGAACAGCACATTAAAAAGTATGATGTATGACATATTAAAAACATACATGGTTATATGTTACAACAGATAATATAATAGTTTAACTTTATAAATACTGTTTATAGCCTTAATAATAGACAATAAAACCACACCACAATATAGCTAGTTAGCTAGCTAGCTAGCTAGATAGATAGATAGATAGATAGATTGATAGATAGATATAAATAAACATTATAATTGATAATAGGTATGTATCTATCTATCTATATTTAGGGGCTTTTTTGTTTCAGGTTTTTTTTACAGAATCTGTGCTGTGCAGTAGACTAGCTTTGTAGAGGTTATTATCGCATCTGCAGGCTGATCAGAGTGGCTCCAGGAGACCATTCCTCCTCCTCAGACCCATCCCGAGGCATCCTGAGGTTGAGCCAGCTCCAGTCATGTCCCACCTCATGAAGATTATGGACATTTAAAGTAGTAGATGCAGGGATAAATACACATCATTCAACCTTGATTCTTAAATCCTGTAAAGCTGCTTTGAGACAATGTCCATTGTGAAAAGCGCTAAAAAAAAATTAACTTGACTTGACTTGGATTATTAGTCGCAATCAACACTTGTTAAAATCCTTGAGGTCATGAATCTTAGATTATTTTTATATTTTTGTAATTTCTATTGTTGTGAATTAAATTTCTTGCAAAAGATAATCCGCCAAAACTCCAGGAATATATATAAATTAGATTTTCCATTGGCTCGTTTATTTTAAAACAGGATGGTGCAATATTTATATGTAACCAGCAGGGGTCAGGGTCGTTTCACACAAGCGCACAGCAAAGGCAGCGGTAGACATTTCATTGTGCAGACCTGACCGAAGTCTCCATGTACAAACATGACAATTTGTTTAACACAGTTTAGGATGCGCTTTCTCAAATAAACACATTTTTGTTTTTTTCCCCCTGAAAATAGTTTACAAATCCTGCTGAGATGTACACCTCTAATCAATGCACCCAAATAGAGTGTCTGTTTCAGACACAATACACCTAGTCTTTCAATAATAAAATTAAATCTCTGGAAAAAAATTCAGGTGCAACAAAAATAAATGATTGTGTGTTTATTTTGGACAATTTAAAATGTGAGTTTTGTAACTAGATTTGCTATTATTTTTTAATGAGTCACAATAAAATAAATCAACAAAAACATTACCATTACCATCAACAAAAACTTTTACATAATGTTAACACTTATTAGAATTTTTTTTTTCAATTCAGGAAACACCTTGGTTCTTAAAACAATATAAAATGACCTAACCAGAAATGTAGAATTATTCTTTAATCACGATGCAAAATACATTTATTTTGTTTAAAATATACACTAATAAAATGTTATTAATTTTTACTTTTCCTTGTAGTAAGGTGGTCCTGTCAAAATTACTGTAGCTTTGATATGTATTTTCAAAATGGTGTTATATTGGACTCTAGAACAGAGAATAAACTACAGGTAAAATGTATAAAGGGTGTGTGATTGATGGTCCCACCACAATGAGGAAAGACACAGTTTAGTGTCCCTTTTCTGAGTTTGTATGCAAATATTAAAATATATTTATAGATATTTATTTGGGTCAGGAATTATTGTTTTAAAGTACATATCAATATTTTTATTTCCTATTAAATTCACTAATGTAGACACTCTTAGCGGATTCCCTAAACCGATCAAGACTACAGACTAATCCACAGTTTTCCCAGTAAATAGGCCCTTGTTTCAGATCAGACCGCCTAGTCTGTCTCTGGCTATGTGTCTCTATGGGAGAGGCTTTAAACAAACTACTGGCAGTGGGTGTTATCGCCGTTCACTCGTTAAAGCACCATGTTTAGGAGCTTAGGCACGTCTTCGAGCGCGTGAAAAGGCCTTCAAGGCCCTGAGCCATGCTATTCATGTCCTCAGAGGGAGAGGTCAAGAGGTCAGAGCAGTTCGCAAGCCCCGACACCATTCTTATGCTAACTTATCAAACCCACTACATCCTCAGCAGCACAGAGGCAGTCTGGCTCACAAAAACAAACAGGTCTTGTTCACTGCAGCCATTCAGGGTCCTCTGGTCAAATATTCCAACAATTGATTTAACACACTAAAAGCAAATACAATTTACACGCAAAAAGGTGCCCCTTACAAAATTAAATCAAGTGAAACTAACACCTATTTTTATTCCCACTTGCAATATTTATACACTATTTATTTCTCTCCAAAGTTTTGCACGTGTAGGACATGGTTTAGCCATGTGATTTTCCAACAGTTGTCATTTAAAGTTGTTTAAATGGTTTTGCATGTGTTTACCCAAAATTCATGCACTTTAAAATGTTTTTCCTGTGATATTACTTACATAATCCCATGTGGCAAGCCTATAATCACATAAACCTGTCTTAGAACATCAAAAGAATAAAACATAGATTTATATTGAAGATTAAATCTTAAATGAACATCGACCAAACTGACCCGTGAACAGCACATTAAAAAGTATGATGTATGACATATTAAAAACATACATGGTTATATGTTACAACAGATAATATAATAGTTTAACTTTATAAATACTGTTTATAGCCTTAATAATAGACAATAAAACCACACCACAATATAGCTAGTTAGCTAGCTAGCTAGCTAGCTAGATAGATAGATAGATAGATAGATAGATAGATAGATAGATAGATAGATAGATAGATAGATAGATAGATTGATAGATAGATATAAATAAACATTATAATTGATAATAGGTATGTATCTATCTATCTATATTTAGGGGCTTTTTTGTTTCAGGTTTTTTTTACAGAATCTGTGCTGTGCAGTAGACTAGCTTTGTAGAGGTTATTAACTGGTAGTTGAATATCACATGTTCATTTAGTGGCCTTGTAAAAGAAGCAACCATATTGGCAGCTCAATGCACACGAGGGAATAAAAAAGGAAATCACCACTTAATTACTGGTCCTTAACCTCTTACTCTAACCTTTGGCTGAAGGAGACCTTTGGCCTGGTTTATTGTCCTTTAGGGACTGACCGGGGACTCTGCCACCAGCCAGTTCCTGTCAAAAATAACACCACATCATCACTAAAGCTCCATTCAGCCCAGGTCAATGTCAAACTTGGTCAGTGATCTGTCCATTTAAAGGATCAGACCAAAAGGCAGTCAAGGTCAATACTGGAGACCCCATTAACACCCTTATTTCTGAAACAAACCTGCCTGGATGTGTTTTGCCATATCCATATCTGTACGAGGACTTAGACACGTTCAAACTTTGATATAAACGTATAAAAAAGAAGTGCACCCTCATTTCTTTTGTTTTATCTTAAATAATATGCATATCCTTCTACATCAAGCCTACATTGAATAATCTGAGAAAATTATCGTCTTGCATTATTTTTGTGATCATTTTGCTGTGTAATCAGAAGAACAGACTGTGTAACTGTGAGCCTCATTCAGTCCACTCTTTAAAATAATGCTGACATTTATTTTTGTCAGAGCGATGTCATAGAAAATTAAATTGTTTTATGTAATCAGTTACATTTAGATTTAGACTTTGTATTCTGTGTAGGCTACTGCAATATTGAAACTGTTTTACATAAAGTATGCAACATCAGGGAAAAGATTCACAAAAGTGCGCTAGAAATATTAAGAAATTATTTTGAATAATAATTTTTTAGAAAGCTGCAAAAAAGTGGCAAAAACAAAGCAAGTGTGAATTAGGGCTATATGATATAGAATGGTGTGCATATAAAGCTTCCAAAATAATGGTCAGTTGTTTGTATTTTACAGATCGATAAAGCTTGTTTTATTATATTTTAGGTCTCTATTTAAAATTTCCTTTTATATGAAAAGAGCCTACATATAACATACATGTTTTTATGTTTTTATATATATATATATATATATATATATATATATATATATATATATATATATATATATATATAAAAGCTTGCAATATCAGCGCTTTGTGCTGTGCATTCATTTTCCTTCGCAGTTTAGCCTTTAAGCGCGTTATTACAGCAAATCTGCACCTTCACAGCCTTTTGAGTGCGTCCAGCAGACCTCAGACAAAAAATGCATGTAAAGCAACTCTCACTTTATTTTCTGTATTCCCTTTACCAGCAAAAAAAAAAAAAAAAGGAAACAAATTACCACATACTACAGGCTTTCAAAGGATGGCTTTGGCTTACTCGGTTAATAAATACTTATATTGTATATATTTAAGCATTTATTTATTTATTATTATTATTATTATTATTATTATTATTATTATTATTATTATTATTATTATTATTATACATTATCATTTGACATTCATTTTCGATCCACACAATGTATTATTTTCGTAAAAATCATTATTTCTATTGGTTACATTACAGGGCTGTTAGCTGTCCAAGGTGCTGAATGCAGTTCACAAAATTTTCACACAACTGTCCTAAATCTTTGTCTGAATTTCCTGTTGGCTGTTTGTCTCATAAAAAACTCACAGATAGTAATTTTCAGAAAACAGTCTTTATTTATATTGCACACAGGTTAAAAAAAAAAAAAAGGAAAAAAAGGAAAACAATCTGGACATACAATATATATATATATATATTTTTTTTTTGCAAAACAAAGAAATTACAGTCTAATAAATAAACAAACTCAAAGCAAAATATACAGATACAGATTGTGTCTTTGTGATTTGTATATATTTTTGTATATATATTTTTCATGGCAAGAAAATATTTCTAATTCATTCATGTCCTCCAGTGTCTTCTGCTGTTACCACACCAAGAATGTCCATCTTAATAGACAGCCATCTATAAAACAGAAAGGAAACAAACAAACATATTACTGTGTTATAGTAAAAGTTTCAAATAATTAGAATATCATATATGTAAGCAATTTTTTTAAAACCAGGAGAATACAATGAGCCATTATTATTATTATTATTATTATTATTATTATTATTATTATTATTATTATTATTAATATTATTGTCACACTCACAGTAGAACCAAAATGATAGTGATAGTATATGTCCATGTATTTCTCACATTCCCAACCAATCGTTCTTTTCCTGTATTACAATAATTCTTTGTAAATAGTGTGTCAACTATGTCACAGTTTTAAAATGATACACAGATGATCCAGTTGCTTTTATCACTGTAGGGGAGCAGATCAGACCCTTTCTGTCAAATTCAACCGATCTCACATGCAAACACAGCCTTTCTCTTTCCTGTTTGTCAAGCACAGGGTTTCTCCTTTTTTTCTTTTGGTTGGTCTCTGATATTAGTTTTTTCACCACTCTTTGGACTCCATGCAGCTTATGCAAATCACTTTTCTTTTATTTCTCTGTCCCCTCCCAGCAGCAAGCAAGACTAGAATGGATGGTGAAAACATGCATGCAGCCTACAAGGGCACACCACACACACATGCATACATACATAACACAACACAACACAACACACATACACGCTTTAAACATAAAGTCTGTGCAGAAGACAGCCAACTAGTGTTTCTTGGCTTACTCTCAAATCTCACTTTTCAAGCACAATTATGCAAGCAATTTTCTTTTCATACACAGTACACTTTCAGATGTAAAGCATTAAAAGGCAGAGTAATTAAGTACACACACACACACACACACACACACACACACACACATACACACACACACATGCACACACAGAGAGAGAAAAAGCAGAGAATAATTCTGGTTCTGAGATGTTATATACTCTTGGGCGACCCTAAAGCACACCTTGCACTGGAAATGAGCGCTGTATAAACAAGGGTACAGATTTGGCTGTTGAAACTATGGCTAGACTGGAGCTGTGGGAGGAGGATGTCTCAGAGGGGGTTCTGTGGGTTAGGGGGTGTCTGATGAACCCAAAGCTCTGACATTCCCAGGCTCTGGGGCTGTGCCCAGCTGCGGAGGAGTGGAGGGGGGCACACATCTTGAGATGGCCCTGACAGCACTGCCTTTTCACAGCCACATTACTGAAGCAGCCAGCCTTCCTCCCATAGCAACCTTCACACAGGTCAGAGGGTGAACAGCTCTCCCTCGGAGAGGGAAGACAGAGAAATATGGAGAGAGAAAGGGCTATATGACTACAGACAGGCTACAGACAGGATGCCTCTACAGCACTGAACTTGAACTTGATGAATGGCTTAAAGTTTTTTTTCTGCATGCATTTCAAATGCAGATATGCAGCTCTACAACAGTAGAGCTTTTACTTCACATAATATTTTTAACGTATCTCTTATGGTTGACTATTGAATAGTGTTTATTCAATTTGATCTTCGATAATCTTTTATTTAGCAATTATTTTGTAATGATTAATTACTGATTTAAAAAATTTAATAAAAGTGATTGTGTTTAATTCCTTGTCATATGTTTCACTATGATACCTTAGTGAAGTAATCTAGACATTATGTCTGCAATAATGTGTTTTAAAAAAGTTATGAAATTTGTCAGTGAAAGCATAGTTTAAAATGTTATTCCTAACGTTCCTGAACATTCGGTCCTGCTGTGGATTCCTGCAAATTTTCAAATAACTTGCTTTTATTTAGGTTCCAAATGAGAACCTGCTAATTTTTCAAGCTGCGAGGTTCCGGACCGCGGATTATTGGTGGTTAACTGTACTCTGGTTAACACAGACACGTCTCCTGATTTTAGTTAAAGAATAACCTCTACCTATGCACCTTTCATGCAGACAACTACTAATCTGCAAAGCCTAGACTAGAGGAACATCTCTATCTTCCATGGAGATACTTAAGGCATCCTTTGCAAGAGATTAGTCTTAACTAAAGATTATACTTGACATACATTGGATGTCATCCAATGCTCTGAATGACATATGAGGGTGGTTCAATATTCATGCCAAACCTTTTACGTCCTCTTTGCTGTCAATCCACATTTATGCACATTTAAGAGGCATGACTTTATGTGAAATGAACAATATTAAAGCTATAAGGATCCCATTTTCATACTAAAACCCTTCCACCCTTAAGGACACAAATGTGTGTGTGTGTGTGTGTGTGTGTGTGTGTGTGTGTGTGTGTGTGCACATGCATGTGTGCGTGTTACTTCGTGTTAAGTGCAGCTTCCACATGTGAGGTATGGATGCAGTTTCTTTTTTTTCTCAAAATGTACTGATGTGAATAGCCTACACCAAAGTTATATATAATGATTTGAGCAATTCCAATTGTTCTTGAGCTTTTCCTCTTTTCCTTTAGAGGATTTACTGTACCTCATTAATGAGAGTTATAAGCTTTGGCCCTGTGACACACAAAGACTTACTGTTATTTCCACAGGCACTTGACCTAAATTTGAGCTAATGTGTGCACTTGATTGAAGTGGTGTGGATGTTAGTATAAGATGATGTGCAATCCTGTTCTGAAACTTTAAACAAATTAGCAATTTTGTATACATTATTTGCCATTTAATTAAAGACCCCTGTTCAGAAAGTGAATCATTAAATATTAAAAAATAACCAAACGCATGTACATTTTCACCCGGTTGCTACCACACCATTGTGCTCATTTATACAGTAGCATAAAGAGAGAACTAAACATGGCGCCTCATCTCGCCGTCAGCATCACATGCCTCCCCCTCCCCTTCATCCTCCCAAACACACCAACCAACTCATCTTTTTGACTCACAGTGTCTGTCACCTTTTTTCCTATTAAATTTTATTCTTAAGTGTTTCTACAGCAGATTATCACAGTCTATCGTATGTGCACACTGACATTTCTTACAGCATCATATCTCTAGCTATTTGCCTTTTTAACTGGAGGTATTTATCCTTTAAAGGAAAAGCCACAACTGGATTTAATAAACTGGATATAATAGATGCTGATAACATCGGCATCTCCATAAGATCTCCTAACTTACACTAACACCAAATTCTTCACCAACTATTAAAGGTCAATTTATTAAAATAAAGATATTATAATTTATTTTACTGCAGAAAGCATAATTAATTTACTGTACCACTCAAACATTAATACTAATAAATAGTACTGTAAACTGATGCAATATGGATGAATGTTGCATTAAAATTATCTTTAAACAGAACACAAATAAAAAATGACTGCAATATGCTGTAACACTGCAGTAAGACTTTACAAATCTAATTCTGAAGTAACCTTAAATTCCACATTTGTACTTCTTTTTACAGATTGTAAATTTTAGATATTGTACATTTGTACATTGAACATTTTGTACATTTCGATTTTGGACAAAAGGCCAGAGGCTTGTTTCATGTATGCCACCACATCCAAAAACATCTCCATCTGTACCAGACAAGCATTAGCAATGGGTAGACCAATTAACATGATCGGAGGCCTACAGCCTGCTCATGTTTATTTGCCTTCATGCGCACACACACACACACACACACACACACACACACACACACACACACACACACACACACACACCGTCAAACACAAAAGCTCTCCAATCTGCATACCAGTCTAATGTCTTTGGCATCTGGTCCTGTCTAGTCTGCTCTGAGCTTTCCCACCCTGCCCCCTTCAAGTGATGTTGGAGAAGTACCAGTCCTGACAATGGTGGGAACGGTGCTTTAGGAAGGAGGGGGCCTCCAATGAGTGAGGAAAGATGCGAGTGGGGCAGAATAATAATGGCAGACACCACGTTCTGTTCATTAAGGCATGCTGCTGCAGCTGCCGACCCCATGGCAGCCCGTGGGCCCATCTCACTCTCACGTCCATTCAAGAGAGTGCCAGGGGCATGGGGTGCCATTTTAGTCATTTCAGTTGTGGCCAGTGAGCGATAAAGTGAAGAACCGAATGTATCACAGCACCGCTCAATGTCACTGCAAATTTTATTGTCGTGCTTCTAAATAAAGATATATATGTTGCAAAAACCTGCTGTAAAGGAGAATTATTTATCCATCTCAGGCTGGTTTATGTGTACATTTATATTGCTCTAGTTAAAAAATATATAAATTGCAAATGGTTCAGGTGTGTTTTATAATTTACAAGGGAGGAGAAAAAGATCATTTTGCATAGCTATTTGTTAATGCATTTTCATTCATTCATTTGTTGGTTCTTTAGTTCACTTGTTCAACTAGTTGACATTTCTACAGGCAATGAAGACTTGGAATGGAGAACAGACTGAAGAACAGTGAAACAGGCGGAATAGAGCAGAATGCAGAGTCTATGGGAAGTGCCTCTGGGATGCTGCCTCTCCCATTGACACACTAAGGCTTTGGCCTTTTCTTTCCTTTCAGTGCAACTATGTCAAGAGGACCTTTGCTCAGCCCCACTCATTAGCAGTGCTAGTTGCTTTATTGTCTCCTCTCTATTTTCCTCTCATTATCCATCCCTGACTGCAAACACAACTATTTATTTTAAAAAAAAAAGTGAAACGACAAATGATAAACTACATATGGTATATATGTCAACATCTGGGAAAAATCTAAGCATGATGTTCCAGTTCCAGGTATTATCATTTTGTGTATCATACCTATAAGCTACAAATGGCAGATATTTAAACCCTATTACTACTATAATTGTGCATTAATTATTATATTAATAATAATAATCAATGAATTCATCCTGTCACATTTTTTTAAATTTTTTTTTTATTAATCTTATTAATCTACAAAATGCTGTAAAATCCTATAGTTCATGTCATTTCGCTCAGGATGATTTATATAGTGGCACTTTAATAACAGACTGGCAGCTACTTACAGGGAATAAGTAATAAAATATAAAATGCGATTTTAAGTTGAGCTACAATGTAATGGTATCTGTGTGGTAACAACAAAAATTTAAAAGACCAGATTTTGATGTTCGTTCACATGGCGATCCTAACAAAAGAAGATGGCAGCCTCTACTGCAATCGGTGCCAGCTCATTTGTTTTCTTTACCTCCCCTCCTCCACTCTTTTAATTAGTATAGTAAAATCAGATAGGCAATGAGCTGAGCCTGACTGGTTTAGCACTCAAATGCATTTATGCATATGCGCGTGCACGCACACACACACACACGCACGCACCCACACACACACACACACACACACACACACACACACACAGACACACACACAAATACACACACAGAGGAATAGAAAAGGCTATGATGCAACTCACCTCGTGTGCCAGTCCAGCCATCTTAGCTGTTTTAGTGAGATCTCCCTCAAGATGGCCTCCCTGCCTTCCCCATTCATTGTGCCAGGGCTCCAGGGAGATGATGGGACTTCATTGCCGGTGGCATGGGCACCGTGCCCCATTTCCCCCAGATGGCACCAAAGATCTCGTGTCATGAGGAGAAATATTGTAATCAGGAACAAAGACGTTTTCCTCCTAGCATTTATGTATCTGTCACTTCTTCTGTACATAATGTTGCATAAGATCATGTCACATTTCCTCGTCATGGCATGTTGCAGAGTAGAACAAGGCTTTGAACTGGAATGTAAGAAAAAACAAAAATTAAACATTGAAAAAAATATTTATTCTGATTATTACCGAACTGGTACCATGGCAGCCTAACGTTTTGCTGCACAGACACTATAAAGCAAGTTCTTTAAACATATGCTCACCAGAACATGCTCTCATTATACTACTGAAAGCATATAATTATTTATAAATACATACAGACACACTTACATACATACATACATACATACATACATACATACATACATACATACAGACATACATACATACAGTACATAAGCATCTCAAACATGAAGACACCAATTATGCAAATACTGAAGCTTTGTAAATGTAATGTTATAAATAAAAAGCATTTCACTCTAAATACTGTATATAATGTAAATGAATGAATAAAATGTTTACTTAATACTGGTAGGCACATCCAATTTAATAAAGACTAATTAAAGCTTAGCTAATATAAAATGTTGCAAAGTTTAAGGTGAGGATAGGAATGTGCTTAGCACTTGTATATCGACCTTCATGGAAATCAAATAAAAAAAAAACTAATGAATTCTCACAAATTTTGTTTAATAAGCAGTTTAAGATATACAGTGCTTTTTTTGTTTGTTTGTTTGTTTTTTTTAATCCTATACAATCAAGCACAGAATTGAAGTTTATCTTAGAATCTTACAAAAGTGAATAAAGTTCCACAGTCGTCCCAAATAACCTAAACTCCCCTGGCAACAAGAATCTACATGGATCTACTCTCTCTGTTTCTTTTTCACTTCAAATGAAAAAACCTCAATAAATATGGTTTAAAACATTTTTCTTTTCTTTTCCAGAAATCAGCTCAATGAGGAAAGCTTAGATAAGTGTGTACATAATAAGACGTATTTAGAAGTTTTAATTTATACATCATTTTATTAACTACAGTAAATATTTTGTAGGCCTACCTGATAAATATGTCCATAAATCGCTAGGTCAGAAGATGCAAACAGACTGGATGCGAGTTTGAGATTAATTTCTACTTTCGGTTATCTAGCTTTATGAAAAGTTTTTATACTCATACAGCTAGATAACCAAAGACAGAAACCAACCCCTCTGCATGTTTCCTGCTGCTTCTCCTCGAGTCAGAGGAAACTCTGTACAGGAGGAGTCGCGGTTACACGTCTGCAAGAAAAACGGAGACAGATGAATAAAGAAAGGAACTAATTGGATAAGCGAAGAAGCACAGAGAAGCAAAAGCAAGCCTTCAGATTATTTGCAACTGAACATGATTCCTTTTTCAGACTTCCCCAAGATTAAGCTTTAAAAATACACACTATGTGATTGTTATTCTAACAATTCGCTATTAAGGTAATATGTGTACAATACTGTATTATTTTTTATTGTAACACGTTTTATACCCACCCACAGTGATCGAATTCCATTGATTCACAATACATAAAAATACCTATGTTTAAAATAAATTGTAGACGTTATAATACAGTTTTTTTTTTTTTAATCTAATGTCTAATTGTGGCCTAATCGAACAAGTTTCTTAAACACAAAAACAGAAATCTCAAAGTATATATATATTTACATGTAAAATAATTAAAGTAATACAACAATAACAAATAATAATAATAATAATAATAATAATAATAATAAAATATATTATTTATTTATTTATTTATTTATTTATTTTTATAGCTAGCCTTTAAACCTTACACCACTATATTTTGGAAAATTTACCAATACAGTTTATCAAATATTACAAACACAATTGTATTAAATTATGAAATCTTCCTTGATATGAAGTACAATTAAAATATTCTTTTAACCAGACCAAAGACATCTTGACTGTCAGACTTGTGTGTGCATTGTGTGAGTAAGATGAATGTGTACATGGTGTGTGTAAGGTGGGTGTGCACATGGTGTGTGTACGGTGATTATGTACATGGTGTGTGTAAGGTGGGTGTGCACATGGTGTATGTAAGTTGAGTGTGTAAATGGTGTGTGTAATGTAAGTGTGCACATGGTGTGTATACGGCAAGTGTGCATATGGTGTGTGTACGGTGATTGTGTACATGGTGTGTGTAAGGTGAATGTGTACATGGTTTGTATAAGACGAGCGTGCACATGGTATGTGTAATGTGAGTATATAATGTGAGTATATACTGTGTGTGTGTGTGTGTGTGTGTGTGTGTGTGTGTGTGTGTGTGTGTGTGTGTGTGTACGGTGCGTGTGCACATGTAGGCCACACTCTGTTCACTGAATGATAACCTCCCACGATCTTGCACGATCATTAAATTATATCTGACCATAATCACTCACCAAAACTGTATTCTAGCAGATCTTCTAGTTATTGATCAACATTTAATCAGATATTTTCAATCCAATTACACAAATATTTATGTAGGCTAATATCTGCATGTAAATCTCTGTCAATTGTTAGCAGACACTGAATCAAGAAATATTTATATTTTGAAATTCTTATTTGTAGTTTATGAAAATAGGCTGCTATAAGCCTGTATGTTACCTTCTATAGATTACAGCTAAACTTGCAAGTGGGAGTGCATAGACTAATTTTACAAAAAGCAACAAAATTATATTATTTACTGTATATATATATATATATATATATATATATATATATATATATATATATATATATATATATATATATATATATATATATATAAAACAAATCTAGAGTTAAACGTTTCAGGATTTACAAACGAATACATTCACAGGATAACAATAATCTAGACCAATAGAGAACAGGAATAGTAGTTGACAACTGGACTGAGCAATGCTTAATGAGTAAAAGTAAATGAGTGGAAGTTCTTGAGGACAAAAGACACCTTATAACACGATAGTGTAGGCTGTAGTGTCCACCCTATTCCCATTCACTGCTGAAGAGGTCGGCCGTGTAGTTAAAAATTATCACAAATATCAGTATTTTCCACAAAACCAGCCACGAATGAATCATCAAACAGAATCTATCATTTAATAGAGAAAATTCACAGCCTGTACACCTCCACCTCCATGTCCTATTCCACACTCCCAGTTTACATAATATAATATTTAAAATAAATAAAATGATTAAAAATGCTATTCAAATGATACATTTGCTGGATAAAAAGCACAATTTCTATTAGTTTGTTTTTAGTACAATACCTCTGGACTGCATTCCTTTAAAATGGACTCACACATGGAGTTATAACGCAGCATCTTCATCATCCTCATCAAACGTGTAGATGTGACGTTACAGCCATACGTCTCTCTCTCTCTCTCTCTCTCTCTCTCTCTCTCTCTATCTCTGTTATTATATTTGTATATGTGTGTGCTAATCCTGCAGCCTATAAACACAGAAATCCTAAAAGAGCTCGACGCGAAGTTATTTGTTGTAAATTGACTTGTTCAGCTGAGTAGACTATCTACAGATCTACTATCCTGTTCGGTCTTCATGCATTAAATCGATTTTCTTGATCACCATCATCAGATGATGCTGATGTCCGACCCTCCGCTTGCTCTTCTGCACCTCGCGTACCACCGACCACCGCTTTTCTTCCCCTCGTCCACAGCGTCTGCATTGACGTCACCCAGACTCTGTGAGCGCCGTCGTTCGCACTGACCAATCACAGTGCGAGGACGCGGCGGAGGACCGGCGCGCGCGTTACGGCAGGAGAGTGGGCGGGGCTAGAGAGCCCGGTGATGATGAAGTCGCTGAGGACGAGGGAACTACCTGTTTCATTTAGGCTTATATATATAACAAATAACCATTTACACACGTTCATTTCAAAGCAATTTAAACCTTTATTATCATATTGTTGTAAAAATGTTTTATCCTAATTTAGCTTCAAATTTCCCCCAAAATAAAATAACCTATGTCACGTGTAAAATTACACTAATCTCATATACAAGGAACTATATTTACATTAAATCTAAAAATTACACAAATTTACATTCAAACATTGTTGAATAACGATCACTATGATATGATATGATATGATATAAGCCGTAACAATAGGTAGAAATTCAGAAATGTACAATAACTCAAACATATAAAGAAAATGCTACTAATTTAGGATGAACAGACACATTGAACTGCTACAAAATATTGATTTAAGTCTCAAAATCTACATTCTCTCTATTTCTTTAAAAAAAGAATACCAGATCAGACATAAAAACATTTCCAGTAAATTATTTCTGGTTTTTGTTATTTAGCCAAAAATTTAACAAAATAATAAAAATAATCTAAAGATTATCTAACTATATTTGTGTATATATGTGTATTGCTTCTAGCAAATATATTTAATCAAAAGGGTAAAAGTTTTGCAGCATTTTAAATTGCATGGTTTTATTGTCTATTAGCTTTTGTTTGTTTAAGGAAAACAGAGCGTTATTAGTAAACAGATAAGCTGAATTTATAACGTGTTTTTCTTTCTTTTCTTTTCTTTTTTTTACAGTGAGGGATATAAACATTTTTACAGTCTAGAAGTGGCCAGTTTTCAAACAAAAAAATAGTAAAACTCACTATTAAATTCTAAACTCACTATTGTAAAAGTAATCATTATGAATGGTCATCATTATAATAATATTAATAATAATAATAATATTATTATTATTATTATTATTAATAATAATAACAATAATAATAATAATAATAATAATAATTATTATTATTATTATTATTATTAATATTATGTCCTGAAACAATAAATTATTGGAGGACTTTTATTAAAATTCATTAATTTCGTTATCTTTAAGGACACTCACTATCTCAATGAGCTATAATAATCATAGCTATCATATATTACAATTTTCATTTAAACGTTATTCCATCTCACTGCTAGTTTTGGGATTAGAGCAAAATCGCTAAATCTGAATCTAATAAAAATATATAAATATGTACAAATATTACAAAATGGCACATTAAGCATTTAATATAGATTTAGTTTTGAGGATCCCATCCTGCTACATTCAGTATAATGGGTTCATTTTTTCTTAATGCAATTTTCCCGGTATTTTTTTATGCATTGCGATGTTCCAGTTGTCTGGTGTTTTTTCCGTATTTATTTTTTCCGTATTTCACAAAATTTGGTTTCAGTAATGCTGATAGTGTAAAACCGTTTGTATTTAATCAATTTTCATGGCAGAGTTTCCCAAAAGCCTCACAGCGAGCATCGCATTGCTCTCTCCCAGCTTACACGTTACCTTTGCGATGCTTTGTAGCAACTTCAGTGACTGTTAGTCTCAGATCAGAGATATTCACTTCTATTGTTAAAGTGCTCATAACCGAGTGTGTAAAACAAACGAATTTCAATCAAATTCTTGAAACACTTTGGGAAAAATCTTTTCAATATAACAAAAGTTTCGTATAGAAAATAAGAAACATTCTTCAATAGTTCTTAAAGTGATATTATCAACTGTAAAAAATAAAATTAATAATAATAATAATAATAATAATAATAATAATAATAATAATAATAATAAATAACAAAAATCCATTCCATATTATACAAGGGAATGACCCCAGGTAAACCCCCAGAATATTAAATCAAATAATCACAGGCTACTCACCTTCTGACCTCCAGATTTCCTATTATCTATCATATTTATTATTTTATTTACAAGCATTTTTAGTTACTCATATAATGGCTTATATTAAGAAAACAATCAAAACAAGTATTTCATTGTTTACAATGAAAATAAAATGACTAAATAGTCCACGTTGTCATAGCATGGCAGACTTTCTTACTATTGTATTGACAAATTGTCTAAATGTAGCTGCTAAATTAAATGTCTATTATTAGATTATTATATGATATAAGAATGATCATAAATTCTTTTGAATTAAACTTAAATTAATAAAAGTTTTTTCAGTCAGTATTTGATTAGGAAATACAAAAATGGAGGGAGTAAATAATAATACACTTTTCAAATTATTCATTTATTTCATATTAATTTTTTAACCAAATGTCAGTTTTGCATTGCAGATAGTTTACCAGACTCTCATGTATTGTCTGTGGTTTGTAATGCATTGGAATGCATGTCTGAATTCCACTGAAGTGTGAATGTGATTATAATGCAACATTGATTCAGCACTGTGTGACAAAGTGACTGTGGGTGTTGACCTCTGCCCCTATGGGTAGCTGTTGTGACAGGAGTTCAAGGTTGTCTACCACAGCTAGTCCAGACAGACCCCCCAAAATGTCTGGACTGGAAAGGCTAAGGGGACGTGGGGTAACGATGGAGCCCCCTTTCCCAGTGTCTGGCTAAATGTATGGGTCTTCTATAAGACTAGCAATGGGGTGTGGGAGCCAGACAGAGTGTGTGTGATCAGCATAGACAAACACACGAAGAAGGACACACACACACACACACACACACATGTACTCATTCCCTACGGAATAATGTAAAGATCTTAAGGATCCCAATAGAGACGATTCCCACAGTGCACTGTAGCTTGGCTTATTGACGTTTAATTTCTGTAGAAATAATAAATAAATAAACAATAAACAAAAGGAACAAAACGGTATCATTAAATGAAACGAATCATATGCTATGGCTGCTTTAACAAATTAAACACATATGAGAAATTTTTGAATGTCAAAATATTTCATATAGGGAATTTCTTTTAGAAGAATAATCTCTGCCCACACTACAGTTACAGAGAGTTTTTATTCCAATTTATTCCAAGGGTAGACCACATGGTATATGGAAATTCAAATTATATTTTGAATAATCAAAATAAAGATTTCATTGTTTACATTTATTAACATTTATAAATTGTCTACTTTTTCATGGCACACTGGATTTAATGAGCATTGATTAAAATAATTCTATTGTGTGATTGATTTTTCTTTAGAATCTGATTTATTGTAGCTGATAAATACCTTTTCCATTATTTGGTATATTATTAATTATATTTACATTTATTTATTTATTTATTTGTTTGTTTGTTTGTTTGTTTGTTTGTTTGTTTGTTTGTGTGTTTCAAGTACATTTCTTATTTTTTTAATTGCGAAACAATTTCACAGAAATACAGTATTGGAATAAAAGGATAGCCACCACAGTTAAACATGTTCTCAGTACTTTACACTTTATCTTTCAGAATAATGTACATGTTATCCAGTACTTAAAACAAAAGAAGAAGAAGACATTTTGTTGACAGATCAAATCTACTATATGTTGGACTTAAACCAAAATAGTACTAATAAGTTAAGTTGAACTCTTTTTTATTGCTTTTCTAGGTTATCACCCCCCAAAACCCCTCAAAAACACTAGTTCACTATAATTGGCAATACAAGTTTCTAACATTTTAATAATGTACAATTTTGTCCTCTTGTGATATCTATCTGACATCTTTGCCACAAAATATTTGAAGAATTTAAAATATTGCCGAAGTAACACAGTAGATTAGTGTGTGATAGGACTTTAAAACACATAAACGCATTTAGAGCTACAGACATGCAGTGTTTTATCATGAGATTCCTTGGAACATAGCCATCAATAACTCAACTTTTCATATACCCACGTTGCAATATTGGGCACATGAAGGGATCTATTTCATCAATTTGTTATTCAAAGATCTTAAAAAATTGCCCATATACCATGTTGTCATAGATATATCAGAATTAACTTAATGGCAAACTAATTTGTTTTCAAATCAACTGGATAAATAATACACGATCCATAACCTAAACCTAAAGATTGTATAATTGCAAATGTAAGTCAAACAAATGTAACTAATGTATTGTGTATTTATTTTAAGAAGATTTATTTTACCAAAACAGGTGAGATAAACATGCTATGCAATGGAAGATTATGTTTTTGCATGTTCTTTGGGAGGTGGGATAAAGGTGGAAAACCCACGCTGAAAATGAAAGCAGGAACCAGGTAGTACCGCAATTACACCACTTTCTAAACCACATGCAGTAAGAGATGTCTGGAGCAAATTTAAATATTTATTTCAACTACACAATGTCAGTGTTTTAGATATCTAGTTTTACCCAAAAGACACTTACACCATAGGACCCTTATACTAAAAGATCTAAAAAAAAAACCTGCTGAATCAAATCATTTATAATGATTGGTTATTGAAGGGATTAATAGGCCTACAGATGATTGTCTGATTACTGATTAAACACATTGGCTTGTTCTAAATGAATAAAGACTGTGTGTGTTAAATGCAGCTCCTGTCAGCATATAAGTGCACATTTAAGAATGTGTCTAAGAGAATATAGTATTAAGTAGAACAAACAGCATCAGGAATATTTATATTCAGTATAAAATAATTGTGTTGCCAAATATTCAAACTGTTACGCTTTTAGTGTGCTGTTTAATGCCACTGTTTAGGCCTGAAAAATAATATTGAATGTAAACTTAACATCGGATTATTTTATGTCTATTTGATTAATATACTTTTTGACTAATAATCTAAAATATAATTTTTTATATTCAGAAGTCACTGAAGTTACAAGAAAAAAAAATACAATCAGAATTGGAAACATTACACTATTAAAACTTTTTTATGCCCTTAAATGTACTTATCTGTTTAGAAACAATATGTTTTTATACCAATGCTCTTTGGGGTTCAACAGTGATAGATAATTTTACATGCATGCAACCTTCATATAGTTTTTCCTATTTGAAAAGTCAAAGAAATATACTGAATGCAGATATATTGTGACAGTCCTTCTTAAATTTCCATCTATGTAACATTTTAAATTACACAATTTTAAATCATAAATAAAACAGAATCTTCTATACGTAATATCTTTCTGAAAACCTAAACCTAAATAGTGAAACATTTTAATGACATGTTTGGCAATTTATGACACATTACACATTGGGATGGTACCTGCATTCTCAATGTCGTGTTTAATAACCTAATATAACGATTTATAACCTAATTCATAACATCATTATCCTGAATCATATTGTGACAAATTTCCAAATCTGACTGTTAATCTATGATCTCTATAAAATGTTTACATTATAAACTTATGTAAACCAACTATATGCTTATTACGGTTTTGAATCGTACATTTTACTTAATGTATACACTTTTTTTTTTATTATCTGTTACAACCAATTCGTGATGCACTTCCTTTTAAGGATGCTGGTCACGCCCCCTTTTTAAACTGACGTGACATCAAATCATGGGACTTTAATCAAGTGCAACATGATCCACATCGGCTTTGACTTTCAGTTCTCAGAATATTAGATTATTATGCACAACCCACCTAATGCCTCAGTATTACCTGAACTCTCCCTGTATTCTAAATCAGTTTGTAATTGATTGTTTAATGCAATTATTTTAATCTGTACAGTTTTAAGACCTCGCTCGTTGCAGATCACGCGGTTTCGGAGACAGTCGAGGGCCGCGTGCGCGGCCACACGTCAGTCCGCGCGCTAAAAGAGACGTCTCGCGCTCATGGCTCCGCCCCCCGTCCTCCCTGTCCCCCAACCCCCCTTTTTTACTTGTTCATTCACACTCGCCTGGCAACGGGCGCGCGCGCTCACACACGAGCTCTTTGTAGCGAGCAACAGGGGATGATGAGCGCTGAAAAGGTATCCAGCCACTGGAACCAGGCCCGGCGAGACTGAAGAAAAGATTGAGGAGTGTGTGTGTGTGTGTGTGTGTGTTTTGCCCCTTTGTCAGCCGAAAATTCTGGGAATGACCCCCATAATTCAAGACTCCTCCTCTGCGCGAGACCGTTAGCTGATCGTAGCTAATCCCCTGTTCCGACAAGAGCGCTTAACACGGAGTCGGGAAGGCGCGCGCGGATACCTGCAGTGCACAAGCCACAAAGCGCTGCATGTGTAGGACAGGTGGTGCAGGAGGACGCTGGCATACAGAAGGGCTTTCTATTACTGAGACATTCAAACAACACAAGATCAATAAGGCACAGAATCACACACAGACACAAAATAATAATACAATAATAACAATACAGCACACAACCGCGTAGCTCACTTTGTCCCGGGGCAGAGAAAATGTTAGACTCAACAAAAACGACAAAAATGAAAACAATAAATAAAAATGTATATACCAGACTAAACACGCAGGCAAATGACCTCTTAATGCATCAAACACAGCGTTTTGCTTCTTTACAGCATCCTTTTGGGTAACTATTAAGGCATGTTTTAAATATACAACTTTCAATTTCAACTATGACTGATGGATTTTTGATTATTAGATGCTGATTGAAATTGCTGATTTCTTTGCCACAGTATTTTTTATGGCTGAAGGATGTGGCACATGCACACACCATATGTTTACGCACACCCATGAATTCATAATTATTCATATATTTTAGTGCTGCATTAAAATGTTCTGATAATAGGATAGACTATCAAGATATCTGTAGTTTCATACCGAAAGAATGTTCTGAGAAGACTATCAATATACCTGTACGTTAGCTGTAATTTAGGTTTGGAAACATTTTCTGATAACATTTAGTTTTACAAAGACCTGCATGATAAATGGATCCTACAAAGGAATAAAAGTGTTTGAATCTTGAGTTGAAAACTCTTATTAGAAGGAACGTTTTTTCTGAATAAATAAATGTTCATTGAGAGGGCGGTGCTCGATTTAAATAGCAGATGATCATTAAAACACAATTTGCCAACATTTTCATAGGGTTTGGATAATGAGCAGATCCTTTCTTTCTCCACACTTTAGACTTTCATCACTCTGGAGTTCAGAGATGGTCGAGGTTAATCTTGGGTCCAGAACGTTTGTGGTTCCTCTCTGTACTTCTTTTTACTGCTGATGAACAGTTAACCTTTACACTGTAAACAGAAAATCCTGTTCATTTACAATAAACAACTGGCAGCTAGATTTAACATCATAAAGCTATGATTCTACAGTTTACCTACTGTAATTTGGGACAATAGTTTATTACCATAATAAATATTACAGTACTGAGCTGTAGAAAATATAAAATGTATACTGTAGGCATTTGGTTGATTATACTGTTTTAGCATTCCTACTGTAATTTCATACACACACATATATAAAACTGTAAAATGTATAAAATACTTTAGAATGTGATCTTTATGTTTGTAATGATTTGTTATGATTAAAACTTTGCATTCTAAAACGAAAACCACAGAAAATGTCAAACACAATGGCTCAGACAAAAGATCGCCTTTAAACATTAGGCTTTTGTTAAAGCCAATAGTACATTCATTAACATCTTTTCCACTCTTTTCCGCTCTTACAGTTTCAGTAGTGGATTGAAAAATGCAGAAATGACAATAAGTAACATCACCTACAACCTGACTGGGTATGAGGTTGTAGGTGATGTTACTTACTGTTGTTTCTGCATTTTTCTTCACAGCTTTCACAATGTTAAATGTTTTCTTTACCTGTTTTGCTCTCTGCACTTTAGTACACCAGTGGTCTCTTTCAATTGGATGGTATGCCCAATGCCCAGTAAAAATCTGATAGAATTTCCCCCTTTCTCCAGCCTAATAATGGATTGCTCTTCTCCCATAAATCGATCTTTGATGTTCATATTGATTTATTGTTTTTTTTAACAACAAATGTAGTCTTCACAGGCACAACCCAGTCGTTCTGGTATTTTCAATCACTGATAAACTGAAGAGTTGATGTAAATGGTGCTGTGTTGTTTAACACATCCAAAATGTAATATTTTAAATATAAAATTAAATCTAAACTTCAGGCTTGGCAAGTACAGAATGCCTTTTAGCCAGAGTTGGGAGTGATCCCTGAGATGAGCAAAATACTCATTAAATGGGTTATATATTTCTTCAGAAGAGCAAAAAGTGTAGGATATAGGTATGTAGAACTTAAACATCATACAGAAGTTTTGCAGTGTAATTTAACATGCAGCAAATGTAGTATGGGGTGGTGTATTTTGAATATTTTCTAATAAGGATTTTAGCTGTTCTGGGTCAGGATGCCCTCTACATATAATTAAAAGCAGATAAAAATAGCACAAACAGGTTAACCTTTGAAAATGTTAGGCATATCCTTATGATTTGAGAAGTCATATAAAGTGCATATTTTATTATTCAAATATGAGATTGGAAACACTGATAAGTGCAGATCATTAATGGAAGACTGGTGAATGAACAAGTGCTGGTCTAGGCATTGGTTATTCAAACCGTTCAATCTTTATAGGCAAAAAAAGAGTTGTACAGCATTGATGATAGGCAACTGATGAACTCTATTCAGGTTATAGAGGAGTTTATGGACTTCCTCTGGGTTTATAGGGCAGTTAACATGGGCAGTGCACAAGGCTTTAAAGCCCATAATATCTTAACAGAATCATGTCCTTTGGTTCCTATATATTTGAGCTCCGTGTGATAAACATATGATAAGATTAAGATCCAAACATTAACTACATTTATAAATTTCATTTATGATCATGATGGGAATGCATATGTCCAAAAATTTAATTTTACATTAATCTTATTCTGCAGTATATACTTTTTACATTACTAATTAAACAACAGGTCACATTTCTGTTTTTAACAAAAAGCTGAGCCAGTGTTAGTGTGTGTATTGTAACTAGTGTTTAGCATGCACATTGTACACTAGACCCCCTCTCCAAAAACGTTTCTCACACACTAACAACTCCGCCCAAGTACGCTTTCCCACTTTCCCACCCTTTGGCTCAGCACGGTTGTCAATCAACCCAGAGAGCTGGTCCAGACAGGCAATCAGTCATCAGCTATGAAAAGAGCTCTTACTTCCCTCCTTCCCCTCTTTTAACGCTCTTTGCCTTCTTTATCCCTCCTGTCCCCTCTCTTTCTGAATGGGCGTGACAGGCTTAATCTCCCACACTCCTCCTCTGAGTTCCCGCCGCTGTCTCTCTCTCTCCACACTATTGGCTGCCTTAATCACCAGCGGGGCAGACAGTACTGGCTTTTTTGGTGAACACAACATCAAGTTGTCCCCCTTCTCCTGGCTCAGTGTCCTCAGGGTCAGACCCCCCTCAGACTGGGGCCTTTTCAGCTTTGGCAAAAGGATCATGTCATGAAAGGGGCTTGATTTAGTTTTAACAGGGTGCTGTGTCCGGCTTTTAAGTGGCAAATGAATAAACATAAGATGAGAGAGGCCCTGCGGGGTGGGGAGCGGAGGGGAAGGACCTGAATACACAGGAGGTGGGGACAGATGTATTGGAGCGTAAAAAAAATGGGGTTTGTTCCTTCTCCTCTTCTCCACGGTACCCCAGAAGCAGTTAATTAGAGCGCTTTCTCTGCTCACATGAGTCCTGAGATCAGAGTGCTTTACACCCAGACCTCCTGTAGAGATACATTACTGTCTGGTTTCCTTACTGTTTTCAGTGGAAAATTCTACAGGATTAGTCCATAAGAGAAATTGATAATCGTAAGATTTGAACCTGGGAGCTATGAGCTACAATATTGAATGGTTATTGAATGGTTTGATTATTCCTTATTAATCAAATAGATATGAATCACTGCATATTTTCATTGCAATCGGCTGTAACAAAACAAAACAAAACAATAATACCATGAACAAAGTACATATTTGTCGTTATTGTGTATCACTAATGCTATGCGTTACATCGTTTTAAACCTTGAACTTAATGACCTATGGTCTATTGCATTAGGAAGCATGATCAAAGTGGCATGTGGCATGGTCATCTCTCACATCATCCCGTTGACCTCCACATGCAAAGGTCATGAACTTTCCCTCATTTTGAGGCCAAATAGTCAGTAAATGTATATAAAGGAATTTTTAATAAACTGCTATGAAATACTAACCATACCACAGAGACCTGTAGCAGCATTAATGTTTATATATTTCCTTTGCTCTTTAATTATCCATTCAGCCTGCATATATTAATTTGATTAAGTTTATATTTAATCTCAAACATACAGTAAAATTGCTGCATTTAGTCTCATAAATGACCTTATTACACTCATAAATATCTTGACACCACACTGAAACCACAAAAATATTGATAAGAGCTTTTATTTACAAAACCATGAGCATGAGTGAAGAAAAAAAACAGAGATGGAACCTTATACAAGGCAAGGAAAGACTGTGTCTCAGCAAGGTCAGTGAAATAGACTGAACATTTTTTTATTATTAAACTAAAATCATAAACAACATAAAACATGAATAATATTGTCACTGATTATTTAAAAACTTACATTGATTATAGATTTAACTTAAATTACATTAAACTATATGGAGGTATAAATATAATTCAAAACAGGAAATTAAAATGTAAAGAAATATCTTGGGTTGTTATCACACATTTTTAGCATTCAAATAATATTATGAAAACTGGATTCTATTTTTCTCTTGGGCAAATAAATAAAACTAATCTAATCTAATATCTAAAATATATATATATATATATATATATATATATATATATATATATATATATATATATATATATATATAATCTAACAACTATTTATCTACTGAATTTCATCTAAACAATCATTTGAAAGTTTGAATGTGAATTTAGCTTGATCGAACAGTCTGAAGTAGGATATGAAGCCTTTCTGTATTTGTACTGTAAAAAAAGTGATTTATTTTTGAACATCTTTATGGCCACTGTGAAGGAGAAATGTCGCACGACATGCTAAGCACTAAAAGGACATAGTCTGGTTCAACCCATGAAAAACAATACCATTAAAAATGCAGAGACAGTTTGCAAGTAAGTACAAACATTTGCAATTTCCCTCTTAAAAACTGTTCAGTGAGAAGGAAAGTTATAATGAAATACTGAAGAGGGCAATCCTTTATTTAGGCTATGACCCACCTCTGTATATGAAATAACATTTTAAAAACACTTCCCTTTCCAACACTGCTTCACTTTAGTGTTTGATAAGGAAATCTGGGTGTGATGTGCAATAAAACCAAATTAACATAAGTACACATACAGTATATGGCCAATCTAATAAGTGGTCATCATAAAAGATTATATAATATAGATCCACCTATAATGTAATTTTTAGAAAGAAAACGTGGTCACTGAATTCGCAGTCATTGATGGTAGCATGTTGGTCTTCCAGAATTAGCTCTGTTCCACAGTGAAGCGTGTTTCCGTCCTGTGAAATGCAGAGAAACTGTAGGTTGCCTTCCAAAGGAGCTCTGTCAAGTCATGATGGTATGGTTGCGCCACCTTGTGGCCTTTAGCCGTTATATATTAAGAGCTTAATATATTACATTAATACATCCATTTTCATTTTATATTAGAAAAGGTTGTTTAGTAAAGGATTCTTAAAGCCATTATTTGGTTGTAGTTTGTCATAAACTAACTGATACTGTTCTTATTCATAAAGTTAATCTAAAGTAAAAGTAAACAAATGGAGGATACAGTTATTCATAATAAAACCAGTACACAAACAACGAGACAAACTAATTTTAATTTAAAGGCAAATCTTTTTAATTGGAAATGAATATTCATAAACTTTTTATTAATCTAGATTTCATAAACAATGTAAATTACTGCAGTGTGTGTTGTTTCGATATGACAGTGACCAAGTGAGTATAATACTTTACTAATTAGACTTTGTAATTTAATATTACATTTATTTAATTTTATGTGAATGTGAATTATTTACTCCTTAAAATTTTTTATTTTCTTTTTTTTATTTCTATTATTTAGAAGAAAGCCTATATCAGTTTATTGCAGTATAAAAAAGTGCTATGCTGTTAGCATTCTAATCAAGTTTGTTTCAAGTAATTTGTTACCTAGCAAGCAAGGATAGGAAAAAGAAGTTTAAAAATTATAACACAACAATTTTAGGAGATCATGGAAATTGAATTGGAATACTGTTCCCATGTATAGTTAAACTAAATGCTAAATAAATTTTAGTTTGTAATAAAGACTATTCATTTTCATTTCTTTTCTCAGTCTAATGTTTAATAAATGTTTAAAACTCACACATTCTTGTTGCTTGCCATGTGATTGTTATACTCTAGAACAGGTGGAGCTGGTTCCTCCTTATCAGGCACCTAAACATACCGTACAGATTAATTTAATCTAAAAATACATTTGTCCATATACACTGACAAATACATAAACAAGGAAAACACACACACACACACACACACACACACACACACACACACACACACACACACACACACATACACACAGGTTAAAAATGCGACTTTGAGGTGTCTCTTCCCTCAGCTTTCTCACCCTCATGTTTCCAAGAATCATAGAGTTTAAACTCTTTAAGTTCTCTAAGCAATTACATATAAATAATAACATACACCAGACACATCTGATGAGGGCCATGTGGGCATGTACACAGCTAAAATGCTTAGTTAAGGTTACCTTCACTAAAGGTGCTGTTGGTTACTATGGGGCGGTGAAAAGTGAGCTCTATTCAGATAACAAATCACTGAAATCACAGGCTGGCAGATAATTTGCATTCTTTAGGTGCAGTCGCATTTTTCTGGTTGAATTGTGTAAAATCTCACCTCCCAGTAGACACTGTCGTCAAAACAGTTGTCGTCTGTTACAGACCCCCATATGGGCATCCTCAGGATTAGGCCTGTAATAAGAGGAACACTGTTCCATTATATGCAGCATGCCACTATTTGGAAGAAAGTTAAGATCAGCCATTTATGTCCAGATGTAGCAATGTACTCTATACCGAATAAACTGCTATTGTAACCTTTATTAATTAAGGTGAATCTGTTGACAATACCAAATCTTTTCTCATGAAAATGTCTTTTCTAAACATTTTTGTTATTCCCGCCTTTTATTATTGTCTTTGTGCAGGACAAATTTCATGTATAACTTCTGTTTCTGAAAATGTGTAAAATCGATATATATTTAATTCACTTTCAGAAAGAAAGTGTATAAGACTATATAAGAAGTATAAATAAGTATATATTCTAGTTTATAATTCTGTTATACTCGTACCCACAAATATTCCACCTCCTATTCCAAAGCATATAGCGACACACATTGCAGCTGCCTGGTAGCCACCTTGGACAGCTGGAGATCTGTTTTTGAATGAGCCCGTAAAGTCAAATGTGTTTATCAACCTGTAAAAAAGGAACAAATAAATGACACTAACAATATGAAACCTAATCTTTCACACGAGTGCTTTCAATGCAAAAAGTCATAAATAATGCAGTATACCACAACCTGATATCACAAACACACCAAAATTGAGAAAATGTTACTTCAATGTGTATGCATGTTTAGTTTATTCAAACAAACCTTGTAAGGAATTCACATTTAGACATAATGTATGAAATGTATATGTGGCTCTTGCGACCTGGACATACCCCTCTTCACCATATACAGGTACAGAAGCAGCAGCAGCTGTGATAGCTCCCACAATTCCCCCTATAACACCAGGCATTCCATGCAGGTTATGGATACCACATGTGTCCTGGATCTTTAACTTTTTCTCCAAATAGGGCTGGAAGACAAAATTATGAATTAAATCACTATTTTGACTGTCCATATGGCCAATTTGGTTTTGTAAACAACATTCTTAATTAGATTGTTAAATGTCTTTTTCCAACAGCGATTACACACTGATATATTGGTACCACAACAAGGATAATTACGTTACCTTAATTTATTTTAAAATGTATAAGCAGCTCTTACTGAGAGGTAAATGTAGCCCAGTGTGGAGATGAGACCACAGCAGAATCCTACTATCAGAGAGCCATATGGCATTAGCATGAACTCAGCAGCTGTTCCTACAGCAACACCACCAGCCAGGGTGGAATTCTGAATGTGCACCTGGAGACAAAGCAAATGTACCTGAGTATGTAAGGGCATGGTTTTACTGCACAATGAAATTACACTTGATTTTAAGATATAAGACTCCAGCAAAGGTGACTTTTCTTGGAACTAGTGGAGATTCTTGTGTGGTTTCCTTACTGTGCAGAAATCATTAATCTGATGGCTAATGGGAATTTGAGTGGAAGACGATTGGTTTGCTGACAGGGCGTTCACTCTGCACTCTTTGGTCGTTCAGGTTAATGAGATTCATAAAGGTCACTATTATAAAGTGATGACTTTACTATTAGCACATGGCAAGGACACCAGTGTTCGTATGTAATTGTAGAACCTTTGTTATATACTGTATGCAACCTTCCATTTATGTGGATTTATGTGATTTATCTATATTTATTTATCTGCATTTATTCATAACACTTTACGTATGCTCAATTGTTTTTGCACATAAATATAACAATACATGTAAACTGCATTTCTCAATAAACACTTAAACATTCTTGAGTGCACAATGACATCCTGTTCATGATAGTAGTTATAGTTGACCCTTTTTTTCTGAGTGGACCAACAAGTGACAATATCTTACACCTAGCAAACAGTTGTTAAAAATGTAAATCTTAATGAACCTCCATTTCTAATCAGTTGATGTGTTATAGCCCTATAGTACCACCACTGCACTGTAAGCAAGTGATGATTATCATTGCCTAATGAGGCGACCTTAGAAACAAGGGTGTTCTGTATCGCGCAGATACACGGAAGTAATCCTATCCTGTGAATGAATGGTTTAAAGCACTGTACATCTAGCAGTTTAAAAAGGAGGATCTTTTATAACCAGTTCAACCCTATTAAAATAAATAAACTGATCAGAGCTACGTCAAAATAACACATAATATAAACTAATTAATGAACATGAACCAATTTAAAATATTGGTTTAGGACCCAAAGCTGTATATAAAAAAAGACAAAAAAGGCCCATTACCATATCCAGTTTTCCATGCTTTTGAAACAGGCTTGAGATGGCAACGGTGGTGAGGACAGTGGCAGCCAGAGACAGGTAGGTGTTAATGGCTGCTCTTTGCTGACCATCTCCATGGTCACAAATGGCAGAATTAAAACTGGGCCAGAACATCCACAAAAACAATGTTCCTATGGGAAATTATGAATCATTAAACTTGTCTGCATACTATAGAATAATAATAAGGTGGGCAATCAGTGTTAGTGACCCCAACACTTAACATTCAGTTCTCTCAATAACTAATATTTACAAAATCAAAAAAAAATCTAATATAACTAATGAGTGATAATGAAAACAACTACAAACTTATGTTGTTACGTTGTAACTTAAGTTAAACTCCATAAGTCTTGTTTTTATAGGATCAGGTTAGTTATTAATTAAAATTATATCCTAAATTAACTTATCAAGCATATTTTCAAACTTCAGTACAAAATCACATCATTATATAAAAAGTTTCCTTTTTTGTATTAATTAACACTATCAGAAGATTTTTTTTAATAAAAGAAAAAAAATATTAATTTCCTCTCTTTATTACTTTATAACCATCAGCAACCTGAAACTTTAAAATTTGTATTGTTTATCAGTTATATTTCCCTCTTTTCTGTCTAGCTTTTGTTGTGTTCATCCATCTATCTATTTACAGCATTAGTCTCCTGTTTCACGTAGCAAAAATCCTTCCGAATCCATTCATGTCTAAATTATTTGTTATGGATCAATCATGGGCCAAGATCTCTAAATTCCTCTATTATGCAACATAGTGGTTTAGGATTTTTGTCACTGTGAAGAAAGAACTCTCACAGAATGCTGAAGACACCAATTCCCAGGTCTTAACTGAGGCTGAAACAACCAGGAGATGGGTTAATGCTTTGGGGCACTTGTTGAGGATTAAGTAGGAGCAGTGCTTGTGGACGGTAAACTCAGGGTTGGGCAGTATTTATGATACATATATTTCACATATGTATTTCAAATATAAAATAGGATTTTAGCAATTTTATTTGATAGGGTTGATTAAAATGGCTTTATATTTCGTATCAAAATACTTTAGTGTTTTGTATTTTTGTAGTTTTAAAATACTGTAAAATACTATGTAAGAAGTCTACATGATGACATCATACAAATGCAGCATCTAATCGGTGCCTACTCAGTAGTTTGCCCAGACTTGCTGAGATCAGAACAAAAAGTTTATCCATATGGAAGAAGGTGGTGAAGGTAAGAAACCTGCAGGCTGTCAGCTTTGAAATGAATGTCCAATGGTTTATAAATAAATATTTGATTGCTAAATATTGTAAGTTAAGTAGCTGTTTAGTAGGGTCATGATTTTGCATACCATTGACTGTCTGACACATAATATATTATTATATTTATGATTAACGATAAAATTATTATTTAGTGCTATGAATACAGGTGCCATCAGTTGTTTTCTTATGAATGACTTGTTTGACACACTTCGTAACGGCAGTTAAATAAAGTGTAATCAAAATGTAATGTCAGTTAAACAAGCATTCATTAGCTGCTGCACAACAATCACAAACTGAGAAAAGTATACAAACTTTCAAAAAAGGCAGTATGGAGCTAAAGCTTATAAACGTGTAACGAAAGGCGCGTAAGGAAAGTGGTAAAAAAATTATTCTGTGCTGCTGGGATGGAGATTCGTGTCTGGCATCCCCCCAATCACAAGTTAGAAATAATGTTGGTTATTTTCTTGGTTATTTTTCCCATTGACTAAAATATAAAATGAATCTTTTACTAAGCCAACCCCTGCCCACCCCTGCCACCGGCTTTGCCTATTATACAGAGAGATATAAAGAAAACTTACCAATCATGGCAAACAAATCAGAATGGTAGACTGAGCCATTCAGGTGATTGCTATCCTTTAAGTTTGGCCGGTAGAGGACCCATGAGATGGATAGACCATAATAGGCCCCAAAGGTGTGGATCACCATAGAACCTCCAGCATCTTTGGCCTATTGAATAGAATGTATTTTGTAAGTCACCACAGACACATCCAACTGCAGTGATTTGCTGTATCTAACAGTATCGTATAACAGTATTTTGATTTGGTTATTTCATAGACTCACATGAAGAAGGTTAAGTATTATATATTCTTCTACAGCAAACAAGGTAATTCCAAACAGGGTCAACACCATGAGCTGCACAGGGCTGACTTTCCCAAGAACTGCTCCATATGCAATCAAACAGCCAGCCACACAAAAGTCTGCATTGATTAAGCTGTGCACAAAAAATAAGCATTTAGGAATATAATTCTTAAACATGTTAATTTAGAAATGCAAATTAAACTGATTTATGTAGCTACATTTTGTAATCATTCTATGTGCACAACATATTTATAAAGTTAAATGTATAGTAGATAGTACATATTATGCTCAGATAAATGCTTCGGTTTAACCTAAATAATTTTAACCTTGTATTCAGCTGAAATCAAAGAAGCATAGTTACAATTTAGACAGCTACATTTTCATAACGTTTGCAATGATGGCGTAGTTATGGCACTAGTGTGGAATATGTAGTAATATTAATATGGTGCAAATAATACTCAAAATGTCTAGTTTGAAAAAACATTAAGAAACAACATTGTAATTAATTTCTGCATGAGAGAAACAGACACATTTAATCATTAAATGACCAAATGTTTAACTGCCATAGAAGCCTACTTTTCCATTCCTATTTTGATAAGGCCATCAGCTGGGTCCAGAGAGTGGAACCACCCTTGCATTAAGAGTGCCCACTGAAGCCCAAATGCTGCAATGAGGAAGTTGAAACCAACAGCACCGAACCCATATCGCTTCAAAAATGTCATGAGGAATCCAAACCCCACAAAAATCATAACATGGACATCCTGGAAACCTAAGGGAGAAATCAAAGGGAAAGCATAATTCATTAAGAGTATATATTTTCTCAAAATTAACATTTCAACAAAGCACAATATTAAATCAAATAGAGAGCGAAACAAAAAAATAAAATTTGTGTTATAATAGTTTAAAAGAAAACAACACTGTCAGTTCTAGTTTTTAAGTCATTTGACTGGGAAAATTTTGTAAAATTTGATAATCTGTGTATCAAGTTGTCAGCATGTCAGTTAAGCTTTACCATAAATACCACTTTCTTAAAGTCATGTTTCCCTTTCTACTTCCAAATCACTTCCAAAAAAAAGGAGTGGGAGAACTGCTTGTTCTGTCAACATGTTTAGATTACATGCATTGCTTGCCAGATGAGTCCAGTGTGACCTTGAGATTAAGTTTTGAACCAAGGTCATAATATCTTATTTCATAAGTAATTTGACTACAATTACCATTTGCGATGGCAGCAATTCGATCCTCAGATCACCTTTTTATCTGACATAGTGAAATGTTTTTTTTTTTCTAAATGGACACCAGTCCTCATCCTGGATTATATGCAGGTTCGATGCTCGGCCCCTACCGTGACATGCCATTTTATTAGGTAATATTTCCTTTTCATTGCTTACATTACAAGCAGGCATACTGGAGTTTGTACTGCTGCTTCACCTCCAGTGTTGTGGACACCTTTCTGGTTAGTCCTAAGGTGTGCCAGTTCCTAATGACATTAGCGCATATGCTATCTGTGAAAAATTCTTGATAATGCTAGTATGTAACTGTGGTTCTGTGAACTTCTACATATCTACTGGGATTTCTTGCCATTCACACCCTGCACCGACCTAATAATAAATTGTGTGTACTATCCGACTTTTCAGTTTTTATCAGACAATAAGCTAGAGAAACAATTCATAATCAGCAAAAAAAATTCTGCTAAGCTTAAACTGATTGGACCAGTGATAGAAAAAGCCAGGTTTTAGAGGTTTAACCAAATATAATTGGATAACCTTTAAATAATGCCAACAAGTCCTATGTTAAGAACTCAGCGCTCAGCCATGTGGGATATTTATATGTAGACAAAGACATATGTCTAGCAATACCAATGGAACTGTTGATATTTAAACAGGAATAATGTGTCTAAACATTGGTGTTACTCCCAAAGTGCTACTAAATGTCAGCTTGTGAATGCTACTTTCTGGAAAAGGCTACAGTGTACATTTCACCAGTATGGCATGTTTATTAAACAGTCTCAGTGCCCTTCGGTTCTCACTCAGAAGAGAAAGTCAATGTGAGCAACGATCTGAAATGAGAATGAACCAGATATCACTAATCAGAAACACTTTGGAATGGGGAAACAGAAAAACCCCAGAGGAGACCTGTTTTAACTGATGAAACATGACCAAACTCTGCACAGACATTAACCCAAGCTCAGGACTAAATATAGAACCCTGGAGCAATTAGGCAATAATGCTTTCCACTGCCCTGCCCACAACTTCATTAATTCCAGATTTGTTGCATATTCTGAAAACATTTTTAGTATTAGAATGAATCTATTATTGTGCATATTCAAATACTTTCTCATAATATTTGGTCCAGGTGAAAGTTCACTTTATAAAAACAGCACCTGAATTTATAAAGTGAACTTTCACCTGGACCAAATATTATGAGAAAGTATTTGAATATGCACAATAATATTTGGTCCAGGTGAAAGTTCACTTTATAAAAACAGCACCTGAATTTCTAACAAATGTATAATATGACAATGAGTATTGTTTTCCTTAAAAAAATCCTTAAATTAAAAAAAGTATTGTGATTATGTAACTACAGCATTAAACACACAAAACTTTTATCAGGTCCTATTTTGCTTTTTACTTTTAGGATTACAATAATCGCACTGCAAAACATACATTAGAATGCAATATACAATTTGACAATGTGCTCAGACCTTTAAGATCTTTAAGGAAAACCTTTCACAAATCATGTATAACCTAAATAAAATCAGCGTTAAAAATGTCTAACCATGGACACAGAACTTTGGGTTCACTGTTTTCACCATACACTTAAGGATTGCATTTCTTTGGCACTCCACCTAATTGTTATACATTTTTACGTTATACATTAAACAATACAAAGGTTCTGCTTCACATTTTTACTAGCGTCTCATGGTATTGATTTAGCATTTTTGTGAACAGATCCATTTTTTAACAGGTTGCTTATGATTTTTCTGTATGTTTTTGGACAACAAAGCATTGTTTTTGTGTGTGTTATTGCTCCTAAGCCTTTTGATGTCCATCATCTCAAAGCCCTGTTTTGTTTCTCTGTAAAATTTATTTTGAATGTCTATTCATTTAAATTGCTATAATAAACTATAGAAACTATAATAATCTTAAATTTAAAGTACAACTGCAGATTGTTTTTTATAATTGGTTATACTTGGTTATAGGACCAAGATACTTATTATATAAGATGGATTAGTTATTTAATTTACCTTAATGTATAATGTAAAGTTCAACCCTATATAGCAGTGTATAATTGTACAACAAAAGGTAGTCAAAATTATTTCTGACTGTTGTCAAAATGATTGCTAGAAATTAGATTGTTAATAACACTGAATTACAAATTAAATATTCTCCTTATGAATCAGGATAAATGAAAGGCTCCTTTCTTTCTTTCTTTGTAACAGCCTGTTTTCTGCAAAATAGCATACTAATTATTTAAGTCAGAAAGTTTTATTTTCTATTGCCTATTGATTTCTATAGTCTATTGATTTATAGAGTGATATAGGTCGACAGATCCAGCAAATTGAAGTCTTTGAGCAAGACCTTGCATTTAAGGCCTTTTTTCTCTGGATAACAATATCTGGTGTTGTGTTACAACTAAATGCATTTTAACAATTGGAGTGATATTTGAGCTGGATAACTGGTTAGCCATCAGAGAATATTTTTTGCGCAAGTATGAAATTATAACTTTGTTTTGGTTGACGTCATGTCAAGATTCACAGCTATTTAGGGATGATTGTAAATATTTACTGATGTGTAAATCACTTTAAGTAAAAAAAATGCCAAAGGCAAACATTTATCTGTTATAGAGTCTGTTATTAGAGAACCAGGTAGTTTGATACAGCTTGTTAACAATGTTCTGAAGGTCTTCTGTCTGTGAAATGTAGCTTGTACACCAAAGCATACAATAGGTGATAAGAATGTACTTATGTACCACTTTTCACCTTAAAATAATCACACAGTGAATGTATTTCTAGCCTCTTGGATAACATTAGTAGTGAATTAGCTGATCATGTTTGCTGGCAAAATCTTGTGCTTTTCATGGTAATTACACCAATACTTTTACAAATCCTATGTTATAAAACATTAAAAAGTATAAAATACTGAAAATAGTATTTATAGTAAGTATATAAAATATGATGTATTTTACAAACATAGCCATTATATCATAGCCAAATATTAGCCATCTTTACATCATTACATTCTGTCCTCACTAAACTTGCTTCATTGAGAAAGCTGAACAACACTGAAATCTTCCACTCAAACTCATTAGTATTAGTTAAAGCATTTTAAAATAATTAAAATGTGTGAACACTTTACCTCATTACATTATAAAAAAAAGGTTATTGGGAGGCTTAAAAATCAGTTCAAATCTGCAATAGAAAACATGATCATGATCATGCAGAGCTTCTTAATTTCAGCTCAACAATAACAGCCAGATCTTTTGTCCTATTATAGTGCCTGTTGTATCTCTGCCTATATTTTCAATAAGAGGAAACTGAAGAATCATATCGCTGTTATTACCCCCACATTTAACCATTATTAACACAACATGTAGTTAACTATTATATTCTGATATGTCTGATAATTTTTTTCCAGAATGCATTATTATCAATCTATATCAATATCAAATGTTATTTGTCACATACACATACATATCATCCTAGTGTATTTTCTGTATGATATGTACAGGTAATTATAACATAAATGTTTCACTATTGTTTACTTTGAATTTATGCAATACAATATTAAAAAAACATTCCTGCTCCTGTGATAGATTTAAGGTTCTTGGCTTCTTAAAATTGTTCTGCTTGGAACCTAAAGTTTACTAAAATAGCCTTTTTTGTAGAGCTCTACTTTACAGTGCAACTACATAAACATTCTTCACATTCTTTCTACAAGTATTCTATACACACTTTCTACACATTAGCCTCCAGTTTTTGATTAGAAGTTAAATTAATAGTGAGCTGGTGCTACTGTCGATCAACTCGTTTCTGTATTGTTATTAACTTGTCCTATGGTGGTTTATATATTTAACTAGAAGATTAATCAATTTTGTTTCAATCTATTTCTGATGCTGATTTTTTTTCCCTCTTTCCTTCCTCATTTTCCAGATTCATGTAAACACAAGTAACGTAAATATTAAACAGTCTTGTTTAATCATGAAATTAAATACAGCTATTATACATAAATATATATTCATATAAAAATGTACATGACTCTTCATCTTATTAATTTTAAACATGGCAGACATTTAAACAAAACTTTTGATCTTATTTTTTTTTTAAAGAACAAGAACACAAATGAGAGAACAAAAAGAACAAAAAATGAGAGCTGTATAATTGAATGACTTGCATAAGTGAGATGAACAGTGGAAAACTTACTTGGATATCTGTAGTAGAAGTCATTCTCAATGTCACTCGTTATATTGTGTTTAGCTTTAAATTCAACCCAATGAGTGTCTGCTTCTTCATTATAGCGCACGAACACACCGAACAGGATGATCATGGCGCTCTGCCACACAAAGCACACGGCTGGCAGAGTAAATCGGATGTTGGTGTTTTTGGGCCCATCGCAGTAAGGCACGATGCAGTTGCCCATTCTCGCGCGTGCACGGAGAGACAGACGTGTGCGTGCCTGCGCACCTGGCAGCCCCGCTACCTTTTAAAGCGCGAGCGCGGGGGTGGGTCCCGCGCGCGCAGAGCGTCACAGACAGCGGCTTTTCCCGCCACCCGCACGTGAATCACGTCGCAAGTATGAGTACTTTCACAGATGTGAATATTAGGAGGGTGAAAGTTGTAAGAAATGTGTGCTTTGGTCTGTTTCATATGAAATACAAGTGATAGCCTGCGGTCTACAGTCTGGGTTCTTAAAACTATTCCAATATTTGATGCGTTAACAGATTATTTACCAGCATATTCATTGAGATAAACGATTTATTTGCTTCACTTTTCACCAATGGAAAACAAACAGTGTGCCAAATATTAGTATTATACACTCTCAGAAGGGCATGGAACCCTCACAATCATCACAATACCTTCAATGGCATGGTATCTTAAAGGTCATGGTATCCTAGGCATGTTAACCTCACGGACATGGTACCCTCATGAACATTGAACCCTCACAGGCATTGTACCCTCCTGGGCATGGTACCCTCACAACATGGTACATGGTACCCCATGGTATCACACTGTTTCCAAATTGAATGAACAATACACAGTACACACAATTGTACCATTAAGATTCTCACAATTTTTTCTAAGTTATTTTTCTAAAAGATAAATGCTATTTAAGCATTACTACTCGTGTGTAAATTACATTTTGGCTTCTAAATTAATTGGTTCAACAACCTGAATAGCGAATTGTAATCTTCATAGAGCTCCACAGGTGTTTTTTCAGAAACATGCCATTTTTATTATTTTTTTTACTTAAGAACACTTTATGTAAAATGGTCACTAAAAACATTTATCTCCAAGCTTGAAAAACACCAAGATCATCAAGCACTTAAAACCCCCACAAATAATAATAACAATAATAGTGGTAACACAAACAATGATTTAATAGCGTTAAATAATAGCTGCTGAAGAGGATCGTCTCACAGCTTCAGGGGGCAACATCTCATTTTGAGCTCGGGTTACTGTCTGTGTGAAGTTTTACACATTCTCACTGTGAATGTGACGCTTTCATTAGGAGCTCTGGTTTCCACACACTTCACGTAATACTTGGAGTGGAGTGTATTGTTCCCAGGATATGACATGAATACACCACAGACTTCACCAGGATAAAAAGTTTCCTAATAATGTATGAAATGTCTGATATCAGGTGGTTCTTGTCTTAAAGAATAAAACCCACATATACTACACACACCCGCATTCTATGAATGACTATGTTTAGCCATGGGCATGCTACATGATTACATGACCTTTTCCAGTAAGTAGCATTACTATCACAATTCAAGGAGACAGTATACACAAGACCGAAACTGTAAACATGCCAGACAACCATCAGCCATTTTAACAAAAAATAAAAGTTTTTTCTATTATAGTGTAATGTGATAGATGCAAGCTATCAGATGCACAGCACAAGAAATAGACCAGGATGCTGCGAACAGATGACACAGGTCTCTTCTGATTAAGCTTGCCTTAGTTACAAAAACCATCACCTGGAAATAATATGCATTGGTGGCAATGGGATTAATTATATCAGCCTTTTAAAAAAGAGAGAAAAGGCATTGATACTTAGAAAAAAATAATAATGTAAATGTGAAACAAAGACAAATATTTTCTCAGGTATTTGTTCCCTTACAGATCAACTTGTTCCACTACAGTCTTCTAATGCAGATATTACAACAGTGATTCCTTTATAAAGCTCTGTACCGATGTTCACTTGGTATGTGTAGCTGTTTAGCTACAGTTATTCAAAAGCCACAGACTCCAGCATTTAAGTTGTAAAGTCCGAAGCAAAACAGTAGAAATTCAGAGGGAAATGCAGCCTTGAAATTTCGAGGAGGTCCTTTTTTAATTGGCATCAGGATGAAACATCAACAAATATAACATGAAAATGCCTGCAATCAATTATTCACTTATATAAACATTAAAATAGATTTAATGTTTTAGTCAACTGTATTTAGGATTTCAAAATGAAAGTACTACTATTTTAATAATAATTGTGAACCAACAATTATGTAAATAACAGTTTAACTTTGTTTGGGTAATAATTTATACAATATTTATAAATTCTGTTACTTTCACTTTAAAATATGAAATACGCTTGACAAAATCCTTAAATGTATATAAGTGTTTGTACCAAATATTAAAAACAGCATAATTGTATATAATACTGTGTTCTGATCAATAAGGACTTGATTAACAGTCCAGCACTAACAAATCCTGGTTCACGCTCATGATTCCATGCCAGTAAATATGCCAATGGTTGCCAGTATAAGAGATTAAAATGTTAATCTATGGCTTAATGCATTAATAATATTAATGCAAATAATGACATAATACTCAGACAATAAAATGAAGTAAAATACAGACTGCTTTCTTTTTGACATTTTATAGGTAGGGGTTAGTTATCTGCTTAATTCTTTTGCCCCTATCTGTTTCATGATAGCTCTTTAGTTAAGTTAAGGGACTTCTAGAAAAGGATAGTGTATTGTTTTGCAGTCACATGTCTGTGTAAGTCTTGTACACCGAAAGAGCTGTAGGTGATCTGGGAGGCAGGGCATTTTTGATTCTCCAGGGAGACACTAGGTGTGTAAAGAGTAGTGTGACACCTAAAGAGTGATGGTATAATAGTGGTCATTGTGCTAGTACCAGGTTTAAAGAACCATATACCACCTACAGGGCATTTTATCAGGGGTCTTTTACCTGTACTATATTAATTTATTCATCTCTACCACCCCACACAAACAGTAACCTGAGCTATAACCAAAACAGAGACCATGTAGATGTGAGCAACACCACTAACTGCTGTGATACCTTGCTCCTCATGCAATATTTAGTCAGTTTTTAATTGAACCCAGGTGTGTTCATCCACACGGCTTACACACTGGTGTCAGAAATGAATTAATGATACAAAATTTTTTTTTTGTACACGAAAGATGTTCACCCTGTGCCCAAGTTAGTTTATAGATAGTCTAAAGATTTTCCTAAAATATGCTGACAGAGTGTTAATAAGGAGTTATAGAGTGTGTGGACGAGGGTGTGTGAGGGCCGGCATCCTTTCTAAGGTGTATTCCTGCCTCATATGCACTGTTTCTAGGATAAGCTCTGGGTAAAGTGAAGATGGAAGTAAATGAGTATGAACAAAGTTTATATGGTGGTAGACTTCCTAAAATGCAAACGAGAGCAAAGGAAATACTGAAATACAACTGCATTAATGTTAAGTAGCATGTGACCAAACAATTATAAGATACTAATTATAAAGTTGCATAATAATGTGTGGTAATGACAGACTGGCCATGTTAACCATTTCAGAAGCACAGTTTAATGTTAAATTTGATCTAAAAGAATGGTTTCTTCAGGATTTCTGCTTTCTGAGGTTGCAGCCTTCTCAGTGCTGCTTTCTTAACTCGCAGTAAAACTTTCTTTCGGCTTCTCCCATTAGGGGACGCCACATCGGATCATCCGTATTCAAGATCCGCATGTTCGATTTGGCACGTTTTTACGCTGGATGCCCTGCCTAACGCACCCCTCCTCATTTATCCGAGCTTGGGACCGGCACTAAGAGTGCACTGGCTTGTGCAACCCTAATGGCTGGGGTCGGTTCCCTGACCGGGAATCGAACCCGGGCCGCGGCGGCCGAATTCTAACCACTAGACCACCAGGATAGTGATTGGCAAAAAAAACCTGGCCAACAGCGCCTTGTTGTGGATGAAAAGCGGCATTGCATGCTTTAACTAGAATCAACATTTTAGTGTCTATTCCCTACAGAGAAAATAGAAAGTCATTTATCATAACTTCAGTATTACCCATCATAATGAGAAATCACTTAAACAAGACATTCCTTCTGATTAACTCATCAAATATTCTCATTACTTTTGCTTTCTTTCCATCTACAATGTGTCAAATAAACTGCCCGTTTAAAAACTCTAATATATTCCCGTCCAGAGTTGCAATTATATTTTTCTCCAAGATCTTGTATTGATATTGAGAGAGTCAGGCAAAGTCTTCTCCAGCACATCCCAAAGATTCTCAATGGGGTTAAGGTCACGTGTGTAATCTTACGTGGCACTTTATTTTGTTTTCTTTTCCCCCAATGGTAAAACACGAGCAGTGTATATTCCTGAGAAAGTATAAAAAGGCGGTTTGTGTAGCAAGTTGACCAATATGGCAAAATGACCAAACTATAAAGAAAATAAGTTTTGGCATGTAATAGAGTCAATAAAATAAACCAAATAATTCAGGTATATATATATATATATTTTATTGTCCTATGCTGCCTTTAAGGAAACACTTGTTATTATAGACAACATATTGAAACACAACTACACATTAGAGCTTTAAACCACATTCAGCACTCTGCTCTGGTCAACTGCTGTTTATGAAGGTTATAACAATTTGTTTTTCTAAGTCAGAAAACTCTTCATCACTAAGGAGGTGTCTCTGAACTATAGCTTTGACTTCATCCTCGTCCAAGCTCTCATAGTCCTGACTGTTTTTGAAAGGAAGATGTCCGGCCAGTTCACACAGGGCCACGTTAAAGGCTGATTCCTCTTTCGCTCCGAAACACGACACTCGTGGCCAGATGTAGACACGCAAACCGAAGCGCACTGACGGCTCGGATGTGTGTTTGTAGTCCGGGTGGGAGCCTCGGGTCATGTAAACATTGTGGGCGATATTTCTCTCTACGAGATGGTCGGTGAGTTTGCAGATTGTGGCGGCGAGGGCGCACGTGTCCTCCTGGCCGTCCGTGTAAAACATGAAGGCTTTGGGGAAGTCTATAAGCCGGTAAAAGCTCTTGGTGGGAAGGATCGGTTCTGTTCGGGCTCGCTCGACCCGTAATGAGTGATTTAAGTAATATCCGTGAAGGTGCAGGTGATTAACGGAAGCAAACGCCCCGAGACTGTTAAATCCGACTCTGTATCCGAGATCGGCGCTAAGAAACATGGAGTCGATCCCGATTTGGAGCGCTAAAGGGGTTAAGATCTGAGGATGGCACCGGGAAGGTTCGGGGAGAAGCAGACAGTGACCAAACTCTAACGGACTCACGTTAATGATCACAACACACGTCGCGCATGTTCCGTTTTGCGCGGAGGTTCTCGGTGATGACGTCACTCCCGCTTTGTGCATCCCAAACAAGATTTCTGCCGAATTGATTTGATTAAAGTGGAACTGTTTCGGGTCGAACTGTTGTCTGATGCTCGTGATGTCCTGAGGTTTCCTCCTTTCGATGCCTCTCTGGATGTTCAGCTGAGCGACATATCCACACTTACCGGCTAACACGCGAGTCTCCAAATCGCCCAAATTATATCTAAAAAGCCCGCAGCTCATCTTCTCCTCCCAGCCGCTTTTCAGGGCGACATCAAACCTGGAAGCAGCAGGAGTCTCTCCATCGAGCCGGCTCACGTCGTACACGAAGTCCTTGTCGGTGTAAGTGAAAATGTGCTGCTGACCCTCCATGGCTGTACACGCAAACGGAAGCTCTTTCAGGCTTTAAATGTCACTGTGGGTGGAATAAAAATGAACACTTGTGAGACATCGGGGAAACATCTGTCGTAAAACCGGTTCCGGGTTTACCACGTGTATTACACGTCTAATTCATGATGGTCCGCTGTGGCGACCCCTAATGGGAGAAGCCGGAAGAAGAAGGAGGAGAAGGAGAAAGAGATTACACTTCTAATTCATCCTGAGTCAACCAGAGCCCAATTCTGGGAGGGTTCACTGCAGAATCATATCTGAACACATCCTCATGATTTGGTTTAATGATTTAATCCGGAAAGCCTTCTTAGTTGCCAAATCTGCACGAAGTGATACATACATATAAATAAATTATCAATACGTTTTGTCTCTTACAATCTAATATATATTAAGAGAGAAAGAGAGAATGGAGACGGATGATCCGCTGTGGCGACCCCTAGTGACAGCAGCCGAAAGCAGAAGAAGAAACTATATTTCGGAGACCTGGCAACACAGAGGTTTCAGTTCCGTCCTTACGTCATTCTTACCACCGCTTCTATTGGTCCGGTGTTTGTGGTTTGCCACGTGTTTTTCCTGAACCACTATGACACCTGGAGTATGTGACAAGGTGAACAGCATCTACTCAAAGCATAGATTGTGTTTGTTTATGAGTTTATTTTACTGTGGTCCATCGATATTTCTATAAAAGCTTAAACATATAAAAACCTCTTCAGTCGCAGTGAACGTGATGTAGCCTCGGTGAAAATACAGCGTGATCACAAACACTTTCTGTATTATACAGAAGCACCACATGACACAGTGATGGAGAATTTAATTGGAATGCAGGACAGTACAACTAAGAAGGAAAACAAAACAAACAAACAAACAAAAAAAAATCTGTGCATATAAGTGGTAGTAAAATACATATTTGGTCTCTACATTTGTATTGTGAAGAACCAGCTGAGAGATCCAGCTTGGTATGACCAACTTCTTAAGGTGAAATCAACAGGCTGAGCTTGTCAAGCTGGTTTGAACTTAAGTCATTTATCATCCTCTTTATCCTAGTCAGTCTAGTAATGAATTCAGAACTTGTACTGCAAACACTTGGTGAGGCACAGGAATACACCAATCAATTACACAGCAACATGATACTCAGATTCACAACTAGGGCCACTTTAAAGTCACCAACGCATTTAACAAACCCGGGTAGCGACAGAAGGAGCATGTGAAACTCCCGCTGAATTAGCCGCGGGTTCTGGTACCCACAGTATTTTCTTTAAAATAACTACATTAGCAGTAATTCAGAAACCGTCACCAGCAGGTACCAGCTGGAAAAGAAAGTCTGCCAGCTCAGCCTGTATTAGAATAAGATGAATTTTTCAGCAGGGGATAAATACACCACTTAGAAAGAAGCGGTTGGAATTCTGCTTTTACCTCAGCGTAAATCACGGTTTAAAATGTGATATTAATGAAGTAGATCTGGTATACAGCTTCTCATCCCTGCAGCCTATTCTAATTTCAGTCTTGAGATCTGTCAAAAAATAGTGCTCTGGTTGTGGGTGCATCCACTAGCAGAGTTCTAAAGAAATAAATGTTTACTGAAATTACATTTGAAAAGAAGATATGCAAATTTAGAATTAAGACTTGTGGTGAGATTCCTGTGTATGGATAGACCAATTACGGCTGAAATTCTCCACCGGTTTTGCCATCGTTGCTCCTAATAAGGCCATGTTCTAGAGCTAAGTCTAGACAGCGCTGGGCTGCTCTAGTGACCGGAGCCCTGCTAGCTTCAGTTCCTTTAGCCAGGACAGAGAGGATCTCCAGCACCTCACTTTCCATTAGTTTTTCAGCTAGACTCCTTTCTGCCTGCATCAGGTTCATTGTGATGACAGCACCACGGTGACACAGATCCTGGCTGTCACTCAGCAGCAGAGCCTGCAGGATCTCCAACCAGTGACTGGTCTAAAATGAAGAACAGACATGAAGAGAATTACTGAGCTGTAAAGAAAACACTTTCTACAGGCCGCTAGCTATGCAAGAGGCAAAATTATGTCTTGGTAAACCCTCGGTCAATAATTTAGTCAAGTCCTAAATATCTTTGGTTGCCTTCAGCATATAAAATAAGGCTATTCATGTATGTGGGCACATTCTTGGCCACAGTATATCTTATGATAATATAAATACAAAAAACGTACATGTTCAATGCCTGTCTATCTAGTCTTTTGTGTATTGTCGGAGCCCCAGGTTACTGCTCCAGTCATTTCTACTCTTAATGCAAATCGGTTTGTTAAAAGTTATCAGAGAAAGTGCCTTAAGAAACATTGTTGTGCATAAGAAACCCACAACTTTCCCTTATGATGATGTCCCTCTTATAAAGAATGCTTTACGTACATTTGGCCCTAGCATTCCAGTTATAATGAATTATTTTTAAGCCCTGGCACTGTCTCTGCATGTTTTAAGCATACAATTGTCCAGCCTTTGCTCCAAAAACACAACCTTTATGTGAAATAACTATTCTATCTCTATTTATATCAATATTTTTAAACTGCAAAACTTAGACAGCTTTGAGGACGAATATACTGAAACAGCTTACTGTGCTGGGGATCCGTGCACACAGCTCTGGCATTTCTCCAGTGAGCACTGCCAGGGTTCCTGCAGCAGCCTTCCTCAGTCTCTCATCATCCTCCCCACTGTACAATACCAAGAGTTTTAGTCGGTCACTGTCTGTATTCAGGTAGAGTTTCTGCACCTGAAGAATTTGCAAACAGAAAACCACAGATTGCAACATAAAAGAGGAAACCAATAAAAGAGAAATTGGGAAGCACTAGGGTCAGGGGGTTAGGGTTTAGGAACATGGCAACACACCTTTTAATAATATTGTAAAACTGAGATGTACCTCGGGATTTAAGATCAAATTACACATGCACTCAGTGGCTGCTGCTCGCACCAAGTCATGCTCCTCAAACATGTAGCCCTCCACTTTAGGCACGGCTTTCTCCTTAATTAGCTTCTGTCTAATATCCAAAACAGGTGAAGATTGATCAATGCTCTCTCTCTCTCAGCTTACATTTAAAATGACATGTTTTAACCCATGATTGTAATTTTACAACTCTCATGGCCTGCCAGTGTGTTCATGTATTGTTTTGGACTAACCGAAGTCTGTCACTAATGCCAGCTAGATTAGTGAGTGCCATCAGAGCCTCAAAGTTCTGCAGCAGAGAGCAATCCAGAGCCAAGAGACTCACAAGAGGACGCACTACTTCATAAACCTGCAAAAACAGCAATCATTAAAATGTGTCAACCTTCACAGTTCCATTAAAGTTTCCGTCCAAAAAAAAAAAAAAAAAAAAGAAACAAATTAAACTATAGCAAAAATAAGTGCCAATAAAATGTTCACCAGGGAAAGTGTTTTTTTTGTTTTTTAATCATAAGCTTACATAATTACATATATTTTAGTAGTTTAAATAATATATGAAAATGTGATCATATATTATTGATATTGTTTTATGAATATAATGAATTTTGAATTAGAATAATACAATTTTGTCTTACCCTCTCCCCAGGAAAGGCAATCTCAGGATTTGAGGTGATGGCAATTCTGGCCAGTGCTTGTGCTGCTTTGATTTTACCCACATCTGTGCTTTCTGAGGCCAGCGGTAATAATGCCTACATGATCATAAAGACATTTCGATCAATACATAATTAAATAATTAGATGGTATCTCAGATCACTTTAGAAAGAATTTAGAAAATATTTTGCTTTAGCTAGTGGTGGGGGATCTTCTTACTTTTCCTCCACCCTGTGCCACTACCATTCCCCGATCTTCTTGGCGTTCTACTAGAGCCAGGAACACCCTAACAAGTTGGAAAAAAGAGAGAGATGTTATTAGGAAATGCTAAAGAGAGTGAGAAATGAACTGCTATCAGCGTTCACAGTGTATCTGAGCAACATATACTTCATATTACCTGTTTTTTTTTTTTTTTATCAAATCTTTATGGTAGGCAATTATTCTGTATCAAATATACACACCTGGCAATACTTTCTCTGCATGTATCAGTGAGAGCAGGACTTTCTTGTTTAACCATGCACACCAAAGCTGAAACCACCCCTGCCTCCAAAAGCTTAACCAAACGCTTCTCCACAAAAGGCTTTGCATCCTGCAGACCAACATCTTTATTAATTTCTCATTTGCATTCCTAAATGATAAAGATTACTAAATGTTTTATTAGTTGATACCTTTGGATGCTCCTCTGGTACATGCTGTTTGGCATATTTGGCCAATTCTACCAACTGAGGATCCGGCTTCTCGACATCATAACTATTGGTGCAGTTTACCAGCGTAGACCCAATAGCAAACAGTACTGTTTTATCTTCAGACTACAGGGAGGAAAAGGGAATGAATGCATGTGGGATAAAAATCTCATATTCCCCTTTCACTGATAAATAGATACATGGGAAAAATATGCATAAAAAAATGATTGCCTAATGGAAATATCCAGAAAGTATTGGTGCCTGCTGGCATATGACACAGAACACAATGTGCCCTTATGAATTCAAGGCCATCATTCTTACACAGGACACATTTCGCATTCACCTTAGCCAGCTGAAACATGGCCTGTAGGGCATTTTTATCCTCCACCAAATCCTCCTTCACATCAGCATCAAAGGTTAGGTAGGCCAGGCCTTCGACGGCCCAGCGCCGAGAGGTCGGTGGAAGAGAATCATTGCATAGCCACCTGTAAAAATATCACACATTACAGAAAGCTATTGTACCCCCCTCTTTATGCACACCTCAATGAGTTTAAAACCAACAATAAAATGTACAGTCTGCTGATCATTTATGATATGAACTACCGTATTTTTTGGACTATAAGCCGCTACTTTTTCCCCACGCTTCGAACCCCGCGGCTTCAACAATGAAGCGGCTAATTTATGGATTTTTTCTGGGTTTTTCCCGATTTCAAAGCTTCAAGCCAAAAAACTGAGCCCCATAACATTAGACCAATGAAATTGCCGAACAGGTTTAGGTGAACCAATGAAATTATTTATATTAAATCAGATGCGCTCCCACTGAATCGGGCCGCACCACATCATAAATATGGATGATCTTTCTTGGTAGGCTACTGTTTAGATACAAGCCGTGTAACAGATACTGTCTTTCATTAAAGCCTGTGTAAAGTTCCTTAGTTTTAATGTAGACACCTGCGGCTTATAGACAGGTGCGGCGTAAAAATCTTTGTAAAATTCAGTTGGTGCGGCTTATATTTGGGTGCGCTTAATAGTCCGGAAATTACGGTTTTGATCATATTGCTCATATCCAAAAAATCTAAGGAAGAATGGCCAAAACTTCGACCTCTCCTCTCTAAAATACAAAAACATCATGCAGTTTCACTTCTACGCAAGACTTTAAATCCTTGGAAAATGTTTCAGTATTGCAAAAAATTTTAATATTTCACTTTAGGCAAACATCTCAATGCCTGTTCTCATCAGTTTTAATATGCTTAGAGATGAAAAACATACTTCCTGCACTGTTTCGCAAGTTTAAGCGTTGACCCCTCTGCAAACTGCTTCATGCTGAAATCAGTGCCTCCGGCTGAGCCAAGTTTACACAATCCCTGTAAAACACCACATATAATCCAGACTCAAAACCCGGCCATGACTCAGTGTATTTGTTACTTGGTGCTGACATATGGAAGAATATGAGATATTCTTCCCTGCTATTTGCATCAATACACATTAAACAACTTGTGGAACTTATGGAATGGAATCATAACCAAATTTAGCAAAAGGTTTCTTAAAGCAAATTACAGTCAATTTTAACTAAACCATGTACAATATTACTAAAAATTTCACTTTTTGCATGGATTATTCCTTTCATGCATTTATTTTATTTTGAGGAAATATTCTGGAGTTGACTGTATGTAATGTGTATGACTGAAATATACTTTGCCTTGTTTGTTTAACATGTTTGGCCTCTCTGATGTTTGCTCTCATTTGCAGATGAAATGAACTTTAGATCTGATTTAAATAATAATAATGCAAATGCACTCTAATTTGTATATTTGATTTATTAAAAGGGATGTACTGTCTTCCATAAACTGTATGTACAAAACATGCAAACTGCACAATTCTAAACAGGAACATACATCACTTGTTAGGCAGATCCAGTGCAAAACCAAATAGGCAAAATTTAAAAAACTACATGTACTAGCGGCTTTGCAGTTATTATTTGGGGTAATTGGAATGTTATTGCATTATTTTAAGAAACTCTTAACTCACCAATGTGGTGTTAGTAAATACTCACCACAAGTGCTCGAACCCGTATCTGTTCATTTTCGCTCTTCTTGTAAAGGTCTTTCAGAAGTGCCACTCCATTTGCTGTGATGAAGGACGCTCTCTTGGCCTTGCCTGCAGCATGGATGAGTGCCTCTACCGCTACCTGCTGATGGGTGACATTCTCAGAGGCACACAAAGAAATGACAGCATCCATCATGCCTGACATCTCCAGCGTACGGTTTCCCACATCACTGGGGCCTTGCAGCAACACTGACACAGTCTGTATTGCACGCAGTTTGCTTTCCAAGCCCGAGCCTTGGAAATGGTACCTACACAGAAAGCACACTTTAACAAGTAACCCTAAATCTAACCCATTTGTGATGACTAGAAGAAAAAAAAATTTCCTTCTCAGTCAAAATTTTCATCACGGAATACTCACTGGATATAATCCTCACACAGTTTATTAAAGTTCTCCCTCTCTTTGTCACTCTTCAGATCATCATATAACTTATTAAGCAGGACAGAACAGTTCATAGATGTATTGTCAGTGAGAGGTGGCCCATCCATTATCTGAGGAACAGTCCCTGCCACTTCAAGAATCTTTTTTAGGCCTAAGGTAGGAAGGACAGTTGAAAATAGATGCATAAGAAACTCCTCTATCATGCCTGGGAACATATGCTGCATAATGTGATTCTAATAAGAAATCAAATGCATAATGCACTTATTTGCACATGCTGTCCACGGTCACAAATGTGTGTCTTAATTTAAACCACATGCTGTACGGCTCATTACCTTGATCAATGACCCACAGGCTAAGGGAATTGTCTGGGTTTTTCTGAGATTTCCGGGGCACCTGTTTGACCAGGAGGTTGATAGCACTGTCACGTCCAGGCCCAGACACACATGATGCAGGTAGCATGTCAATAAGATGGTGCAGCATGGAACGCAGCTCACGGGATGGTTCTACCTCACAGAAGCAAAAGGACATTTCTACATGGACACTGTCTTATACGCTCTACTGATATTAAAGAATAAAATTGAGCTTAAGAATATAAAGAGGAAATCCATTATACAGTATATTACTCCAAAGCCCAACACCAGACCCGGATCGTTGTTTCATTGTATTATATCACACATATACCAAGACATATGTTTGTGAAAATAAAAAAATAAAAAAACATTTTAATAAATGCTTAGCATTTTGACTACGATTTAAAAAATAACTGCATGAGTTACATAACTGCACGCATAAATGCAAATCTGTGATCTGTAATAGTATCGCGATCTACAAAAATTAATTCAGAATAAAAGTAGCAAATATACTACTATTCTATATTTTTTATTTTTACTCTACTCTATAAACGCCCACTAATTTGTGGCATTTTATGCTTATCAAGCACAAACCTCTTAATTCTTTCCTTGTACTAAAATGAAATCACTTTTCCTCAAAACTAAAACAGTGATGTGAGCGAGTATTTCTGTATGCATGTTCAGAAACAGGTCAAGAACCTCACTCACCTGGCAGTATAGCCTCATCCTTCCCCCTGACTTCCTTATTCATACCCTGGGTAAGAGCCTCAAACATCACCTGAAGCAGGTGACAGGCAGAGAGAGATACAGAAGAAACCGCAGAGCCCATGACACCACACAGCTTGTCCATACCCACTTCATTCACAATGGCCATGGTCTGTAAGCAAAAAGGGATTTGCATTTGCAGCTCCTGTACTTATCCACAAGCCATCTGTGAGATAAATGGATTTAAATGAAGTAATGTGAAGCTGCCAAGCCTGGCAAGTTCACCCGGCACCTCACCCTGGACTGATGTCCTGTGCACAGGCCAACAAGTGTTCTGAGTGCTGAGAGGACAATGTCCTCCTGCTGAGATTCTAAAAGCTTCTGGAGGAGCTTCACACCATCATTCCTGAAGATTTGCTCTGCTCCTGCATCTTCACGTGAGATCACCACCAGATTCTGAGCAGCCTGGGTAGACAGAATTTTGCACCATAGATGTCAAGGCAATGTCAATTTCAATGATTAATGACTTAGTGGCAAAGAGATTTAAAAACCTTCTGTCTTTCTGAAGCCTGTGCAGAGTTGTCCAAGAGGAGCTTAAACATCTGCTGAACACGAGAGTCTGTGGAGGAAAGCTGCGCAGCCTAAAGGAAGGAAAGCATGTAAACAGTGTTGGCATCATGTGACCAAGCCTAAAACAGTGAAAAGAGTCAGTGATATGGAATAGATTGTTGGCTTTAGAGTTCCTGACTTCTGCCCTTTTAATTATTTATGCCAGTGCCACTGTCCCAGACAATGACGAGGCAATTACCGTATGAAATTGCTGCCTATGATCCATATGTTGATATGCACAATTTGTGATCTTTCTAACCCAGCTATCAGAGCAAAGACCTTTTATTGATGGGGCAAATGTGGGGTAAATATGCAACAGTCAATAATTAAAGTATAGTATGAATGGTTTACCTGATTAAATTCCAAATCTAAGGTATACAACATGCCGTGGAATGCTGTTATAGAAAAATAATCAATGGCAGGTAATGTTGAATTCCTTTTTTAGATTTATTGTGTGTAACATCATACCTTTTATAATTACCTCAAAATCAGTTTTTGTCATGAATGACATTATAGCAGCTATACACAGTCTTGTCCTGAATTTTTCTTAAGATACAAAGGAACCACATGGTCCTCAGGCTTTCCAGTTTTAGGATAGTGAAAAGAATGTATTCAGGCTTAATGTTGACTTTTACAAAGTGCTGACTCTGGAGACCCTTCCATAACGGTTAAACACAAATCTCCCTACAAACACATTACCATAACAATACAAACACTTTGTTATAACTTTGTTTAAAAACTAAACATTGTTTATATTTGTTTTAATGCAGAAATATTGTGTTTTTTCCTCGTTAATGAAGTCATTGTAAATGATTTATTTTTATAGAGACAGCAACATATTAGCCTTTACTATTCAAAAATGTTTCTGACTAATAAACCAGAAACATTTTGAAAAAAAAAAAAAAAAAAATAATAATAATAATAATAATAATAATAATAATATATATATATATATATATATATATATATATATATATATATATATATATATATATATATATATATATATATATCAAGAGGAGAACTTTAATAAGCTGTGTGAGGATTATATCCAGTGAGTATTCCGTGATGAAAATTTTGACTGAGAAGGAAAAAAAAAATATATATATATATATATATATATATATATATATATATATATATATATATATATATATATATAGAGAGAGAGAGAGAGAGAGAGAGAGAGAGAGAGAGAGAGAGAGAGAGAGAGAGAGAGAGAGTGTAAAGCAATTTGTAGTGAAGTGAAACAGGGTTAAGGAAAAGCAGCCAACAAGCACTCAACACCTCTGGGATCTCCTTTAGATTGTTGGAAAACCATTCCATGTGACTACCTCATGAGGCTGACTGAGAGAATGCCAACAGTGTGCAAAGCTGTCATCAGAGGAAAAGGTGGCTACTTTGAAGAATCAAAAAATACATATTCTGGGTTGTTTACCGTATTTTATTGTTTACTACATACTTTTATGTGTTATTTCATAGTTTGGATGTATTCAGTATAAATGCACAATGCTGAAAATAAACAAAATAAGAAAAAACATTTCAGTATCTGTAGTATTAATTTAAATAATCCTACCTTCTGTTGAATCTCAGCACTGAGCTGCCTGAGCAAGTCTTGAAATGTTTTATTCTTGGGCTCCAGCTGTGCGCATTTCTGCGAATCAAGGAAGGCCTGATCAAGCTGTCCAAGCTTATGCAAAGCTTGTGCACGCCGGAAGCGAGCCTTGATGTCACCTGGGTCTGTTTCTAGTGCTGTTCAAAGATACAATATTAGTTAGGCTCACAGATATAAAAGCAGCAAGTATGGTCATAAATCTGCTTTGGAAATAAGGTACGACTGCTCTACTTGATTGTCCATTATGGAAATTCTGCATGTACACTGTGTTTGTGTAGTATTTATGTATTACTCCCATGCAATAATAAACTCTGACCAGGCATTGTTTTCATTAAGACGGTGAGAGTCACTGGTTGGTCCCAACATCTTCTAGACTGGTATACCTTTGCTGGCATCTGCCTTGGCCTTGTTGTAATCGTTGAGTTTGAGGTAGCAGGCACATCGGTTCCGGTACAACACAGCGCTCTCAGACTCACCCTCACTGAGCTTCAGAGCTTTGGTGTAGCAGCTCAGAGCTCCCTGCACATCACCACTTTTAAACAAGTTGTTTCCCTCTTCTTTAAGAGCTAAGGAGTCTTGAGTCATCTATAAGAAGAAAGAACAGTGTGTACTAATTAATGTACAAATATCACAGTCCACCTACATTCTCAGGAAACAAAGCAGAAACTCTACCATTTCTTCAGTCACTTTCTCCAGTGAAAGGAATGTGTTACACCTCAAATCAAGAATAGTACAGTTTGGTGCTCTATATCTGAGGGTGTGCAAAATATCTTCTTTTGCGCATTACACAGAATAATGCATGATGAAATCTTGTCATATAAAAAATAAACAAATAACGGAGCATCTGAACGTAGTTGATGTCTACAATGTGTACATCTACCTTACCTTCCTCTGCACTTGCGTACTGCACAGTTACACAGTCTCGAACTCAGCACTCTGCCAACACCTTGAACCCGGTTTTACCACTAAATAATCACCTTTTTTTTTATTTGATCATAACCCAATTAGTGTTTATCTTGTCGGTTTTCTGGATTATTCCGTCATGCTTTATGTTTTTTCCTACCCGTATTGCTGCAATCACCTATGTTTCGCGTCAGTATTGACTGCAAAAAAACGAGCAAGTTAACTTCTAACCAATCATCGTACAGAAATTGGATAAATAAGCCAATGGAAAAGTAGAAGGCGGGACTTATTTTTGGAATATGGGTAGAATATTTCGACTTCCTGGATTCCTTCCTACGGCGCACGTTGATGACGTTATGCTTTTGGACCGCCCTCTTTTTTCTGTTCAGTATTACCATAAAAGGCGGATTGCACATCAGTTTGTAGGAACTCTGTACTGGTTTACAGGGACTGTGTTACAGCCAGAGCTGTGTCTTTATAAGGAAAATACATAGTGAATGCTGGGTGAAGGCAGAGATTTATGGAAATAAAAGTATCAGGTTTATTTGCACACATTAACTTGCTACAAAATGATAGACCATTACAATTTCAAATAAAGAAACGTTACACTTATATAGTTGTCGTCATAGTTTCAGAACGAACAGATTAATATTTTAGACAATAGTGATGAAATAACTAAAAATAATGTATTAATTTAATCAGCAGGTATTAGTTAATATCACTATATCCATGACAGGCCATAGTGCAAAGTAAGACATTGTGTCCATTGTAACAACTTACACAGAAACTTGTAAATAAAAAAATTGCACAGACATTGATTTCACATTTTTTTATCGAGTCTCCTGTGTCAGTGCTTTGCAGCAATTAAAGGCAAAGCTAGCAGTTAAAGGTATCTTTTCTAATATTGGATCACTATTGATTACTACTTAAAGTGATCCTTCTGTAGTGTATCAGGTATTACTTTGGAGACATAGGTCTGAGAGATGTTGAGTCCCATTTCTAAGCTGGTAATTGTTGTGCTTGATCGAACATGGACTAGGTAGTATGATTGTGTCCCTGGGCTGCTGCTCTCAGACCCCTCAGCTGAAACAAACCCAGACAAATCATTGCTTACTTGCTTGGCTGAATCAATAGAAACAATATTCTCATTCTATCATTCTGACCCATTTGCAACACACAACTGGGTCTGCAAGACAGATGCTATTAATTCCTTTCTATTTAGGTACAAAAGAAAGCCATGTCCCCAAACGATAGAATGAGAGCCTCTTTAGAATTTTCCAAGAGATGCAAGCAATAAATCAAAAAAATCTAAAACACAAACTTAGTTTCTCCTTACCCTATTTTGGGCAATATATTCTGAGTACACACTAAAGCAATATAGGGAACAGTTCACAAGCGTTTGTCATTTATTTGAGTGATTATTATAAATTTCTTCGAAGAGCTGGATTGGAATTATTGGAAGTATAAACATATACTTGTCTTTTGATCTGCAAGAGGTTGCATCAAGTTTGATTGAAAATGCAGACAAGGTGCTTTTCTTCATGAAGGAATTGTACTGCTTTAACCTTGCCATGGAAAGTGTTTAAACTAGACATGAGCTCATCACTAAGATGAAACGCCGGTTTGCGGTTATGGTGCACTTATTCACATTAATGGGCAATTTACTATTTACTTAAGCAGTACAACAGAGACGGAAGAAAACCAGATAAGTTGGAAGAAACCCATGTAAATGTGGAGACAATAAAGGCATTAAATCAAAATTAAACAGTAAAACAGTAAATGAAACAGTATTGTGCTTATGTGGACTTGTGAAAGAAGTAGGACTCATCTGACTCCACCTAACTCATCCTACATCCTCATTTAATCTCATTCTATTCTGTTTTCAGAATAGCATTTGCATGATGCATGATTGCATAATGGCTTACAGTGTCTATATTCTTACTTTTCCTACTATACAGTAAACTGATTTATCACTGGTAATTTTTTTCGTAACCTGAGTTTTGTATTTAAAGCTAATGTTACAACTTTACATTGGCTGAAACTCCTAGTGCCTTGTTTTTATTACCCAGACTCATTTAACTATAGCATATGCAAAATCCATTGCACAGCTCTTCATAGTGTTTTCCATAACCAAATAGTTAACTTTTTTTGTGTGAGTTTTTTACACACACTGTTCAAGAGTATAGATGTAAGGAATTGCTGTGAATGAGTTGTAGCCCTGTAGTAGACTAGCATTGGATTTAGGGTTAATTTCCTTGTCTTGTTTCCAGTGTTTTCAGGATAGGCTCCATAACTAACCCTGAACATGACAGAGCAGTTACAGCAGATGAATAAATATAAATGTTGTTATGTTGCAGTTCTGCACAATGCTGTACAGATACCTCACGAGTCTATATGATTTCAGTATGTTTATGTGTATTTATGTAAATTTATGCTCTTTGGAATAAGTAACATCTGTATGAATCTGCAAACTAAGAATTTTAAGCTTGTGCATGTTGAAGGAAAATGCTCAAGCAACCGTACTTTGCTACTTTTTAGTATTTAGAGTATTTAGACTTTATTTTAGCGTTTTTTTAAATGAATGCTTGTACTTATATTATATCTGAGGAAAAAAAATCTGAATTCTTATCCTTAACCAATTTATTAAGACCTTCGAAGTATTTGTTACAAATATTGCAGGTTTTTTCTTTTCTTATCTGTCCAAAGCCTGTACACAGTAATCAGAATGGGCTCCTGGGCATTTTATATACAGTACATTTCTCCTTAAAGCATTTCTAATTAAATTTGTTAGTATAAAAATAATTATTTCAACCTACTACATTTCAGTATTACCAGTCACAATCCAGTGAGGTGAAGTGCGGTTGAGGCACCGGACAGACAGAGACAGATTTACACAAATATAATAATAAAAAAATAAAAAAAATTTATAAAAATTCTCAATAACTTGGTTTTATTAGGCAATCTTATTTGAGTGTTATGCAATCAGTACTCGGGCTCTCACAGGCCCTCGTCATTGCAGCAGAGATAATGGCTGCCCTTTAATGCTAGCTTTTCATTGGAGTTTTATCGATAGCAACAAAACTATATATCTTTTATATAAGCTATCTAGACTTTGGAAGGCAATACAAATAAGAATATATGTATATTAAATATAATGCAAATAAAGACATGCAAATAAGAGTATAAAGCATTGTATTGGTGATATTCACACATTAGTAAATTTGAAGGGAATTGTGCTTTAAGTGATCATTTATAATTTCACATTTCGTTACATTTATTTTTGAAACGTAGTAGATTGTAGTACTCCTTGAGTACTACATATCAGTTAAACTTACATTTTGTATTAGATACTCATAAAGTAGAATTGTGTATTATAAATATACCATACGCAAAGTTTCTCTGTGTTTTACAGCAAGAATGTTTTTTACCTTGTATTTTATTTTCAATTTTATTGACTGTTTTATTAAAAAAATGACTGATATCTCATTTCTATGCATCGATAATAAAAAACTCGCACTGATTCTGCATTATGGTGGGTTGAGTTATATTATCAATATATATGTAATAATTAAAACATCTAATCTGTATTACTGTAATATAATTTGCATGTTATTGCATATGATCATATTGGGAAACGTGTTCTGTGAAAAGGGTCTGAGGTCCGTTTAAAAAAAAAAAAGGTTGAGGAGCACTACTTTACACTTGGGCACTACATATAAGCTTACTCCGTGAAGTATGAGATGAATATGCAGGTCCGATAGTTTCGGTTCAGAGTCCGGTTTGGGACGGAACCGCTGGTATTCTATCCAATCCCACGGCGCCTCGTCACCCCATAATGCCTCTCGCGCCTCGCGTGACGACGCGCTCGCGCATGCGCAGTACAGAAGCTCACAGGACGACGAGCTTACGGTTGAGAGGTGCTTTTGGTTGGATTACACGGGCTGGTAAACACCTGGTTCCGGCTTTCGCAGGCGACTGTGCTCGTCTCGGTGTGCGGGGAAAGCGTGCGGCCATGACCACGGCGGCTGTTCATAGCAGTCAGCAGGTAAGGTTATCTGCGCGGGGTTTAAGCTGCTCGGGCAGTGTGAAATAGGAAGGAAGTGAGTGCGGTTGAAGCTGTTGTTCATTAGCAAGCTAGCAGACAGCGGTATAGTGGAGTCTCTCTGACTCTCACTCAATACCAGGGCATATACCAGGCTTATTAAAGGATATACTATATAAGTGACCTGCCCTAGTTTGGTTCGAGCATGTTGTTTTTTCTCTCTCGATGTAACTCATGGCAAAGAGATATGATTGATAGATAGATAGATAGATAGATAGATAGATAGATAGATAGATAGATAGATAGCCCTGGTCTATGAAGCTTTAACAGGACTGTCACTTAGTGACATTTGGGAAATATACAAACTAACCAAAGTCAAGGGTCTGGAGCAGTGTTATTACTGTGAACTAACTAACTAACTAACTAACTAACTATCTATCTATCTATCTATCTATCTATCTATCTATCTATCTATCTATCATATAATCTCAACTTTAACTAGATAATATTAAACTACAGTCATTAAATTAAAATCTATTTTTAAACCCGCATTAAGTATGAAATATCGTTATATTGCTCATTGCTGACTGCCTACATTAAACTGCCTTTATTAATATTTCATTGTTCAATTGCATACATGATCGTTTTTGGAAAATGGGTGATTATGGTCATGAGTACTGCATAATATGTTTTCCAATTATGACAAATATATAATATATGAAAGCTTTTAACTACACCAAATTAGTCATGACTACAATAAGCTTTCAGCAGCTTCAGTAATACTGTGATCCGGTGTAAATGTTCATCTGAAAATGTGCTGTGTTTTAATAAACATGTTTGCCTGAGTGGGGTTTTTCCTGTTCTACCAGTTGTCCTAATTCCAGGTGTCTGGTTTTTCTTTCTGTGGAAGAATAACAGCTACTCCTAAATTGCCCCTGGGTGTGAATGAGTGTGGTGAATGCAGGTGTATGTGTGCATTGTGCACTGTAATGAACTCTCGTCTCATACAGGGCACATTCTGCTGCTTTGCACTCAGAGTTTACAGAATAGGCTCTGAATCCTCTGCAAATATATATATATATATATATATATATATATATATATATATATATATATATATATATATATATATATATATATATATATACTTTGTTTTTAAACAAAGTTGAGATATATATATATATATATATATATATATATATATATATATATATATATATATCAACTTTGTTTAAAAATCAAATTTCATTTGTCACATAAACATTGACATATGACATATAGTGAAATGCTTTTTACGACTGACAACTTGTAAACATGAAAGGAAATACAATATAAAGGTAAAAAATTATAGTACCGTACAATAAAAAAAAGTATATTTAAATATAATCTCAAATCAAATTAAATTTTATTTGTCACATACACACACATACAGGGTACGACATGCAGTGAAATGCTTATTACAGCAGTCCGGCATGGGGGAATAGGATGGGGAGAAAAATAATACAAAACAAAAGAAGACAAACAAAAGATAAATAAAGCATAAAAACTATATCATATAAAAAATAAGAATATATAAGATATAAAGTTAGATATATATGTGAGAGAAAAATATGCATATACAAAAAAATGCTTATGGCAGTAAACAGTGAAACAGTAAACAATAAACAATTTAAGGTGGTTTAGAACCTGATCTATATAATCTGATATATACACTAGCAAAAAATTATATATATGTATATACACATACATGAATTAAACAGAATGGATGGAACAGTGCCAGTGTTTTTTTTAACGGATACAAGTTACACTCTTGTTCAACTAAAAAACAATCGAGTTGATGAACTGTAGGAGTAAAAGATTTGAACAATTGGAGGATAATCGAGTTTAAGCTCATATTACCTTCTCTTGTATGACATTTTGCAAATGTTTATTGGTCACTTGTGTTCCTAAACCTCTTTGAATAACTACATAATGTTTTAGACAGGAAAGCAGCAGGAAGCTCACTTGACACATGCAGCTTTTGTTTTCACAGGTGCTTCCTCTGCTATGATGGTTCTCGATGTCGGCACTGGAGCGTAACATCGTGGCATGATGGAGGAAAGAACTCTGGATTAATGTGCCCAGAGAGACTGATTTAAGTCAGGCTGACAGCAATTTAGATTTATAATTATAGATGCTTTAGAACTTGACCTGTACTGCCTCTTCAGTTTTATGTAGCTGGCTGGAGAGATATTTTTTGATGCGAAACAGAAGCTTGTTTAGCTTTTAGCCAAGCCAATTTGAATGTTGGAATAATCTCAAATCCCTCCTGGGGCTGACTAAGTGAGCGCCCAAGTCTGAGCCAAGGAGATTAAGATCATATTAGATTTTTAAATGAAGGAAAGAGGAACACCTGTTTGACGGAGCTGCCAAATCTGGACCACTCTGCTTTCATTGATTTTGACGTCTCTTTTGTGCTTAAGACAGTGTCTGTCTCATTCGTCTTTTTCTTCCACTGTGTGTAAAAAGAGCCATTCATTGCTTATCATTGTTTTTAATGTAGGGATATATTTAGCATTGAATTTTTTTTTGCTTTAGAAGTATGACTTTATTCATCACAGTCAGCATTCCCTAAGTTTAAGAAAAAGTCAAGCTAAAGAGTCAATGTGACAAAACAAGTGTTTTTACCCACTCAGCCATCCTCTCTGTGCTGCTTTGTGTAAACCTCCATTCACTGTGATTACTTTGTCTCCACTTTGAGCCCTTTGAGTCAAAAGGATTGCACAAGCAAACGTGTACACACACTGTTGAGCAACACTAGGCTCCCTGTTTGGACTGCCTCTGTTTGGCCCTTGTGCTTTTTTTTTTTTTTCCCCTCTCATTTCCTGTGGATTTGAATGATTTGAGGACGAGGGCCACAGCCTTGGCAATGCTTTGTATGTATTTGACTTATCACTTTACTTTTGTTTCTGAGCACCAAACTGACCCCTGCCCTTAAGACTGGAGCTCTATGGATATGCAAAGGGATGGACAAGTCTTGCTGACAAGGCCTGACCTTCTGGCGCACCCTGCATGCTAACGGATTTCCACCTTTTTTATGATATTTCTTTCCAAACCAAGTTGTGAATAGGTAAAACAGTTTTTATCTTTACGCCTGCCCCTGCTGCAGCATTGTTTGGCTAAAAGGACAGGATGAAACTGAAAAAGCAGGTGACTGTGTGCGGCGGGGCCATCTTCTGTGTGGCTGTCTTTTCTCTTTATCTGATGTTGGATCGTGTCCAGCATGACCCATCCCGGAGACAGAATGGGGGAAACTTCCCAAGGGTAAGAACACTGAAGTGTGTGTGAGTGTGTGTGAGTGTGTGTGTGTGTGTGTGTGTGTGTGTGTGTGTGTGTGTGTGTGTGAGTGTGTGTGAGTGTGTGTGAGTGTGTGTGAGTGTGTGTGAGTGAGTGTGTGTGAGTGTGTGTGAGTGTGTGTGTGTGAGTGTGTGTGTGTGTGAGTGTGAGTGTGTGAGTGTGAGTGTGTGTGAGTGTGTGTGAGTGTGTGTGAGTGTGAGTGTGTGTGTGTGAGTGTGTGTGTGTGAGTGTGTGTGTGTGTGTGTGTGTGTGTGTGTGTGTGTGTGTGTGTGTGAGTGTGTGAGTGTGTGAGTGTGAGTGTGTGTGTGAGGTGTGTGTGAGTGTGTGTGAGTGTGTGTGAGTGTGTGAGTGTGTGAGTGTGTGAGTGTGTGAGTGTGTGAGTGTGTGAGAGTGTGAGTGTGTGAGTGTGTGAGTGTGTGAGTGTGTGAGTGTGTGAGTGTGTGCTGATAGCATTTTATCATTTGTTTTAGTAAATTTTTTACTGACAGAATTGCACATTGCACACACAAACAACCAAACAAAAACCACTGGCACTTACATATTGTTTTTTACACAACAGCTTTGTCTGTTTGTGTAATATGTGCAATTTTGTCTGTAAAAAATTTAACACTGCTAGCAACAGAGGTTTGACATAAGAAAACAGAAATCTAATACAAATTCTTTATATAAAAAAAAAAATACATATAGAATTTCCACCAATCTTGGATTAAATAAACACAGTCTCTGATTTAGGAAAAATGATTGGCTTAGACATAATGAGCTCTGTAATGAAGTCATAATTATATATAAGTCAGTAGAGCTCCAAAGTAGGCTAAAATGCTGGTTCTGTGAACTCTTATTCAGGTCTTGTAGATTGCAGCATGTTGAGGACAGCAAGGCTCAACCCTTATGCTTTAACTGCTCATATGAATTGCAATTGTAAGTGTCTTTGATGCAAATCTTTGATTTGCATGAACTCAGAATACTGGTGAAGACAAACATGGCTGTCACAATAATAGAAAGAACATTTGAATGGTACCCAAACACATCATTTCTGTTTCTTTTTCACAACACAATCGAAAGGTTTTTCTTGTTTAATTAAAAGTTTATTTTAAAGTCGACTGTAAACAGCCTTTTTCGAGGACAATAAGAACTTTGCTAGAATTATATAACAAAATTTTTATTCTCTTAAAGCCTATGAGAGGGAGAGTAGAAAAATTATACAGACTGGTTTGAGCAGACAGAAAGGCTGCCTCAAATATCTACTACTGGTGAGCTGAAAAGAATCTCAGAACATAAATTGTTAAATCAAAAATATAAAAGTAAGAAATAAGGAAAGAAAAGAACATACATAGTATAATCATACACTCATTGAAAAAAACATTACAGATTTTATTAGAATTTTTCAGTTAAAAATATTTAGATTATTATATTAGAAACCTGTATACTTTAATATATATTGTGTATCTTAATGCTTTTTTTTTTTTAGAAATGGAGTATATTTTTTGCCACACACCAATATTATCGACACGTCCTGCTAAAAGCTTCGTCCTGACACACAAACACAACAGAAAGTGGCTATAAATAAACAATTTAAATTACAATCCAAACACTCTTAATGTTTTAGAAACAATGTTCACGCCTGATCAGACAGTTGGTTAGTCAGTAGATGAGTTTGTGTCCACTTGTATTCAAATATCTGTTATTAGTATTTAATGAAAAAGAATATAGACACTGTGATGTACATGACCTGCCAGGACCCCATCTTTTCCTGTAGAAAATGTGTGTTTGTACTGCGATGGTAGGTTAAACATTTCTTCTCCCTTTTTAATTTTAGAGCCAGATTTCGGTGTTGCAGAATCGCATTGAGCAGCTGGAGCAGCTTCTGGAGGAGAACCACCAAATCATCAGCCACATTAAAGACTCTGTTCTGGAGCTTACGGACACAGGCGGCATCTCACCCAGTGGACAACTTCCATTTCGCAGTGCCAATGGCTCCTGGGTGCTGCCTTTTGATGGAAGGCATACCGTCCTCAATATTAAACCCCAAGACTGCCAATTCGCACTGGGCCGCCATAGCCAGAGCGACCTGCAGGCAAGTGCTCTAAAGACACTAATTTCAGTGCCTGTGTTTTGAGACAGGCTTCTATTTAGCATGACTGTGGAAATCACTTTAGCAGCTTCTGTTGCACCATGTGCACCCTGCATTTTTTAACATGAGTAAACACAAATTTTTATTTTTTTTTACATTTTTTTGTAACATAATTTTTCGTACTATAATTTAAAATGAAGAGACATTTTTAAGTAGGGGTGTGTGTCCACTCGCAACTTTTTTACTATAGTTGCAGTATAGTAAAAATTGGCTTGCTCTCTGTTTTTAGTAAATATAGCAAGGACTTTATGAGAAGGAAGCCTTTAATTGATTTTTAAACATTTAAATATCCCAAAAAACACCCAACAAACGCAAGCAGGGAGAGGATGTGCTACACACAGCATAGCACGGTTGAGTAAACATGGGTGTGAATCACAGCTGCTCTTCTGCTATTAAAATGAAATATGGCATAACAGAACGCGTCCTCCCCTAATACTTGATGCAGGGAGAAAATGTTTGATATTAAGCTTAATATTAGTTTGTTATTGTAACGTTTCTGTTTTTCCCTGTGTGTAGATGCTGGATGTGTACTCTCTGCTGAGCTTTGATAATGTGGATGGAGGAGTATGGAAGCAGGGCTTTGATATCACATATGAGCCCAATGAATGGGACAATGAACCCCTACAAGTGTTTGTAGTGCCCCACTCTCACAATGACCCAGGTAGGTAAAAATAAAATCATTATTAGGTTTTAATTAGTGGTATCATAAAAGCTTCAAATACAATCATGTCTGTGTTATTAGTATGTCTATTGTTAGCACATTTTATTAAATTTGCTTACAATATTGCAATACAATATTATATAGGCTTTACATATTCTGCATTTGTGTAAATGAAACAGATACTCAGCAGCCTGTTCCCCACACAGGTGCACTGTAGGTAAAGTAGGGCACACGGTGGCTTTGTGCAAGTTGGAGTATTTGTGAGCTGTGAGGAATACTGTAGCTACACTAGGCACATAATGAGCTACTCTATCTGTCCTCTGGTTACTATGGAATTAACTCAGAATATCACTCCTAGAAGCCTAGAATGCAAATCCTCTTTCCTACTTATTAAAAATGTTCTTTCCAACTTACAAGTTAACACTTGTGTTGGGGCATTTTGATCCCTGCATTGGAATCAGTTCTCTTTATTAAATAGTTTTGTCTGCATGCTGAATGTTGGCTGTTGATGTAATTTGGTTCACCAGAGCTGCAATAGTTTGTGTCACAGACAGACAGCCTGCTGATCCTGTTGTTTGTGCTGACACCTGAGTTTTAAACTTTTTAACCCATACACCAATGTCACTTTGTCATTCACCTAATACTATAAAAAGGTATATTTTGACAATGATACAAACAATAGCCTATAAAGGTCCAAATACAACGCACCTTTCTAAGTTTTAAGAGTATGCTGCGTCTGCTCGCCTGTATTTGCATGGCATTTGCTACTTGTACAAATGAGAAGTGTCTCTTGTTGAATGGACTCTTATGCTATGTAAGTTCTCTCTTATCCTATTTTAAACATAAGGCTACCATACAACTTTGCTATGATATTCGATTTACTTAACAAAATTAGTGTGTGGCTTCCCTAATGCCTTTTTCCCTGTGTTGTTTTCAGTCATATAAAAAGAGCATGTAGTCCATGGGATAAAGCGATGAATGTCACTAATGATCACTCTTTTGCACTGCCAGGTTGGGTCAAAACATTTGACAAATATTTTTATGACCAGACACAACATATTTTAAACAACATAGTGGTCAAGCTTTCAGAGGATCCACGCAGGAAGTTTATCTGGTCTGAGATATCATACTTTGTCAAATGGTGGGAGAATGTTGACAGTAGCAAACAGGAAACCATGCGCAAGTAAGTTACATCTCAGTGGCCTTATATAAATGGAGGTTTTTCCGCACCTGCTAATCTAATCTGTGTTTTAAAATCTTTTTTGCCAGATTGATTCTGGGAGGGCAGCTGGAGATAGTGACAGGAGGATGGGTAATGACAGATGAGGCCAATAGTCACTACTTTGCCATGATTGACCAGCTTATTGAAGGGCATCAGTGGCTGGAAAAAAACTTAGGTGTGTTTACAGAATAATGTATAATAGTTGATGTTTAAAGAACACCATTGTAGCTAGTGTATTGTATATATTTTGCTGTATGTACAGTTGGAGAACAGCAGTTTTATTTGTGATGGTCTTGTTGAACTTATTTTTATGTGATGTATGTGTTCAGGTATAACTCCTCGTTCAGGGTGGGCTATTGACCCTTTTGGTCACAGTGCCACCATGCCTTACTTACTGAAGAAAGCCAACCTGACCAGCATGCTGATTCAGAGAATCCATTACTCTATTAAGAAGCATTTTTCCTCTACACAGAATCTGGAGTTCATGTGGAGACAGGCTTGGGGTGAGCGTCCACAAAAACATTTTTACGCCTTACACTTTACACTTATTTGAACATGTGACCATTAATAATATAAACAAGGAATTAAAAGGGAAGTTGTAAAGATCTCTGCTTGTACAATATTTTACAACTTTGCTTGTGCTCAGTTATCATTTATGTTTTTGCTTCTGCCCATGTCCAAACAAAGGTTTATTGCAAGTCCAAAATATTTTACTTTAGAATCCATGTATGCAGGAAAAAGTTTTTTGAAGGTGTAAATTGTTTCTAGCAGAGATTTAGTTTAGTTTAGTTTGTGACACTGAAAAATCTTTTTATTTTTTTATTTTTTGTAACAGATCCTGAGTCAGGCACCGATCTGTTCTGCCACATGATGCCCTTCTACAGCTATGATGTGCCTCACACATGTGGCCCTGACCCAAAGATCTGCTGTCAGTTTGATTTTAAGAGGCTGCCAGGCAGCAGAATCAACTGTCCCTGGAAGGTGCCCCCACGGGCCATCTCGGAGGATAATGTAGCCGAGAGGTAATATCTTACTAGGGTCTCTGAATCACTATGGTTCAGAGATGATTATGGTTTAGAGACAGTGGTATTGAGTGAAAGACAGGAGGTGGAGCTGGAGGTAGCAGAGCTGAAGATGTTGAGGTTTTCGTTGGGAGTGACGATGATGGACAGGATCAGAAACTAGTTGTAGTCGTAGTAGGAGGTTTATGGATGTTTTGAGGGAAGACATGCAGGTAGTTGGGGTGAAAGAGTCAGATGTAGAGGACAGGGGGGGTATGGAGACGGATGATCCCCTGTGGCGACCCCTAATGGGAGAAGCCGAAAGAAGAAGAAAAAGAAGGTCTCTGAATCACAGTTTTGTTTATTAAATAAATGTACGATCCACTTTATATTACAACCCATTAATATTGCTGTGAGATGAAAGTGCACTGTTAACAACTCATTTGTGTTTATATCCCAGGGTTCAAGCACTTTTGGACCAGTATCGCAAGAAGTCTAAGCTTTACCGTAGCAAAGTTTTGCTAGTTCCATTGGGAGATGATTTTCGCTATGATAAAGCCCTAGAATGGGACCAACAATATTTAAATTACCAGAAGCTTTTTGATTACATGAACTCTCATCCAGAATTGCATGTAAAAGTAAGTACTGGTATACTACTATAACAAGCTGTTATTAACAGACTGTCCTGACTCATTCTGTCCCTGTTATAAGTATTTGATAAGAAATGAAATTTTCTAATTGTCAGATTGCAGTCTTTATTGTTTGCTTTTTTTCCCTCCTTTGTATACATTGTGCAAAATTTTACATTGCTGACATAAACCTTGTTATATGCATGTGCATTGTTGTGTTTGTAGGGTTATTCAGATTTTTTTTCTTATTTGCTGTTTTGCTGTTAATCATAGAGTTCTCTGTTTTCAGGCCCAGTTTGGCACACTATCAGACTACTTCACTGCTGTATATAAGGCTAATGGAGTGGGTCATGGGATGAGACCGCCTGGTTACCCTATACTGAGTGGAGATTTCTTTGCTTATGCTGACCGGGAGGATCATTACTGGAGTGGCTACTACACTTCTAGACCATTCTACAAAAACCTAGACCGTGTAATCGAATCTCATCTTAGGTTAGTTGACAAGTATTTATTCACATTCTGTGCTCAGTCAGTGCATGAAAAGTATCTTTTTTTTTTTGTTTTGCTTTTCTGGCTCATTGTCTAGTCATGTGCTGCCAAATTTGCACACAAAAGCAAGAATCGTATAATGGATATTGAAATTAGTGATTTAATTAATGCTTTGGCTAAGACTTTTTTTAGTTGGCAGAAAGGAATTTGTATTGCCAGGTGGCCTAAGGCATTTGCTGTTTACTCCCTTGTCTCTTTGTCTGGCGTAAGCATTGTGAACCTGTGCTCATAATTATCGCTTTTTTAAAGCTGTTATTGGTTATTGGTGATGATAGCTTCTAGAGTTATTTCCCACTGCTGTTGCTTAGGCTGTTGCAATAGCTTCCTAAGCAAAAGCTAGAAATGGTGTTTTACTAAACCATATGCACCACAATGATTGCAAGGATTTTCTTTATTATTTAGTTTTAAGCAAAAAATTCTGGTCCTTCCATGGTACAAAGCTGATGTCACAAAATTTTTAGCAAAACTGAATTGTCAAGAAATATGCATCAGTTTATACATTTTGTGGAATGTTTCAGGGGTGCAGAGATTCTCTACAGTTTGGCTGTTGCGCATGCACGCCATGCAGGAATGGAAGGGCGCTACCCCATCTCGGATTACTCCCTCTTGACTGATGCTAGGCGAAGCGTTGCTCTCTTCCAGCATCATGATGCAATCACTGGTACTGCAAAGGAGGTTGTTGTCATTGACTATGGCGCCAGGTCAGAGTCTAAAAAATGTTTTTTTGTTTATCACCCCAAATGTAAAATAGTGTTTGCTAAATAAAATGAAAACCTACTACAAGTTTTGCTAATGACCATATAACCAAAATGTTTTCATTTTTTCTCTTTTATGCAGGTTACTGCGTTCACTTATTGGCTTAAAAAGAGTGATCATTAATGCAGCACATTTCCTCATAATGAAAAATAAAGATGTGTATCGCTTCTACCAGACTGAGCCCTTCCTGGAAACGGTAAAGAGAGCAACTATAAATCTCTTTATATAAACAATTTCAGCAGAAGCCATTTAAAAATAAAGCTACTCTCGGTGTGTTTGTGAGTGTAGGATGACAGACGTGCAACACAGGACTCTTTACCCCAGCGTACTCTGATTGAATTGGACTCTTCTCCCAGGTATGTCAACCACTTAATATGATCCCTCAGACCAACAAGACGTTTGATTCTCACTTTCTAGCAACCAGTGCAGTGGATCCTAAAAATTTTTTTAAACACTATTTTTACAAATTTTTTTTTATTGAATCATTTGATAAAAAAAATGTATGATTTTCACTTTATTTGTGTCCTGTTCAATATCATGTCTGCCCTTGTGTAATCCTTTAGGAACATGTTATGATAGTGTCGTAACATATTTAAAAAAGGATTTAAAAAAAGAAAATCTCATACCCAATAGTTTCCATTTGAATCAGCAGTGTGCAGTGCTAGTCAGTGAGCTGGTGGAATGCAAAGCAATTTGAGGGCCAGATATTTTTTTCCTCCCACTGACAGGTTAATAAATAGCCAGCTTTAACTGAAAGGACCCCATGAAGTACTACAAACACTCTTATCTTCTGACCTTATGTACTCAATCACCAACAGATAGCCATTATGTCTCTCTTGTTTAGGTACCTTGTGCTGTTTAACCCTGTGGAGCAGGAGCGACTGTGTTTGGTCACTGTACTGGTGAACTCAGCACGGGTCAGAGTACGCACTGAGGATGGTCAGACCCTACCAGTCCAGCTCAGTGCACAGTGGAGCTCAGCTGTGCAGATGGATGGAGAAGTCTACCAGGTATATATATATATATATATATATATATATATATATATATATATATATATATATATATATATAAAATATAAATTGAAGTCCATAACATTTTTGCAGTTAAAGAAGTTTGATGAGGTTTTAAAATAACTGTCAAATATAATATATATGAACTTTTACTTTATATTGAACAAATAGAAAACAATTCTAATGATATGTGCACATCTGACTCCAGATGTTCAGGCTTATCTGACTTTGTCCTGCTTCTCTTTTCCGGTCATTCACAGGCTTCCTTTATGGTCCGTCTCCCTGCTATGGGATTGGCTGTGTTCCATATTCACGACTCCATCGACAATCCTATGACTTTACGCTCTGAAACACTACTGAGACTTCCGGGGAAGAGTCAGAGTGTGCACAGTTTGGATCCCCTTCCTATACGCTCTCAGGTGGCTGACTCGCAGCCCTTCTACATACAGACCCGATCTCTCACGTTGGGCTTCTCTGGCACCTCAGGCCTGTTGGAGGTGAGCCATCAATCCAGTGGGGCTGGAGTCATAAAAGTCTAGTACAGTGTTAACATTGGTCCATAAAAGACCCTATAGACCTTGGAGGATTTAATGCCAGATTTTAACTTGAAGTGCTTAGGATGTACTGCACACTGCTATAAATTTAAATGCGCAGGTTCTAGTGAATTTTTCCTTGAGGATGTAGATATATTGGTCACAAAAACAAGTGAAAAAACAAGATGGAGATTCCTATTTTAACATGTTCTTCTCCGTGCCACTAAAAGTTTCTAGGAAAGATTTTTATTAAGAATTTCCTAACGGACAACAAAGTGCAGGCTTGACCATTTAGCTGCAGATGATGGTAAGGGTCATTGACAGTGATTGGCTAGAGCTGTTGCAGTTTGTACAGTAAATTAGTAATGAAAATCCAAATGCATACCCATATAAGTTGTGACTGTGATAAACAAATAGAATGTTCATACACGAAAGAAACTAAATGCTCATGTAAGATATATTGTTTTCATAAGGCACCATGTACCAGCACATTCATGTTAATGAAAGAGTTGTATTTTATTTGACATTTAGAGCACCATGGCATAATCTTTATTGTTTTAGTATGTATGGCTAGATAGACATTACAATTATAACCCTTCTGTCTGAGAAAGTATTATGCAAATATTCTTATCTAGAAATGTCTGGTCGATGTGTTTGTACATTACCACAGGCAGGGAATCTATACAGCAGTGCTACTTTGCCTCAGTGACAATGTCCTTGTTTGTTGAGTTACTCAGTTTTGGTAATTGATTAATAAAACGCACACAAACAGCATGTTTGTGTATTTGCATTTTACTTCTCTGCTTTAACAGTAATTATAAGTAATATTAGACTAGATAATGTGTTGGTAAACTAGTTGGTCTGTTTTGTTAGCTGCTTTATTGTTAAAGCTCGGCTTTCAAACATTTGTATCTCTAATGACCCTTGCGGATACTAATATTGCATGAAAACATTGATGAAAAATGATAGATTTTTTTCTTCCTCTTCTGTGTGTCCGCTCTCTGCTCTGTGTGTATCAGAGTATCCGCCGTAAGGACGACCCTCAGGAGGTGAGGGTGCAAATCCAATTCCTCACATATGGAACCCGGGCTTCCAAGGACAAGAGCGGAGCATACCTCTTTTTGCCAGATGGTATTGCCACGGTAATCAGTCTTACTTGGAATTGATTTATAAGAGCGCTGGAAAGGGTGGAATAAAGGACTTTTTACATTGGAGGTGACAATTGCTTGTCTACCATTTTATTTTCATTAAGAGACAGGCAAGCAAAAACACACAGGTTCAGCAGCAAGCATGCTGGACCCTGAAAAACAATCACCAGACAAGAACATGCCTCCTGCCTCAAAGTTGCAAAGTCCTCAACTTTTTAGATTGTAATATAACATCTGTGCTGTCGAATTAATCTTGCGTTTTTTTTTTTTTTTTGCTGAAGAATTGGAGACATGCCTCATCCTGTCAGTACCTCAAGTTTCCCAAGCTGTATAACATCCTTTCAGCAAAATAATCACTCTAAGAGCTTTCTCATTCAGTAAAACTGATAGGTGGTTTAATTTGAATAACTTTAAGTAGAAACTAAGGAAATGAGGGTTCATCAGTTTTAGACAGTTATTAAATCATCATAATAATCAAGGAGTAATGAATCTAGCTGACATCTGAGTGTGATATATATGTGTAGTCATTCACAGCCTCAATGCAAGAATGAACGTAGAGTGTGGTATCTAAATATTAGTATGTCTGAGTTGGTGTTTGAGTAATCTCTGTATATCAATATGTATTTTTCTGCCTACAGTATGTCTTTTGTTGCCTGCATTTTTAGAAACAGTTACTGCAACTATGCAGTCCTACTGGTGATCATTGTTAGAAATTGATGGATAAAAATCTATGCAAATTCTTCCCTTTCAAATAGTAAACTCATAAAAGCAAGTGAGCAGCTAGTAATTTGCCTCCTGCTGTGTGAAAATCATGTTTTGTACTCTCTCTTAGCCATACATACAGAAAGAGCCTCCAACTGTGCGTGTTGTAGAGGGTCCTCTCTTTTCCGAGGTGGTCACATACTACCAGCACTTTCAGCAAACGATCCGCATACACAACGTGCCGGGTAAAAAAAAAAACCGCACACACACACACACACACACACACACACACACACACACACACACAATGAGTCATGTAATCATGCTGCATTTAAGCAAAGAGCAGGAGTTCTTTGTATTTTTTACATGTGTATATTGTACACCTCAGGTATAGATGGTTTATCTCTGGACATCACCACCTTGGTGGACATCAGGGACCAGAATAATAAAGAATTGGCAATGCGTTTGGTCACGGACATCCAGAGTGAGGACAAATTCTACACAGACCTTAATGGCTTCCAGGTTAGCATTTATTCATATGTTCATTCACTTCATTCAGTAAACATCCACCCCCATGAGCATCTCAAGCTTCTGCAAAAGCATCACTCACTGTCCCTGAAATAGTATTGCTTTCTTCCAACTGCCAATAAATTTGAGGTAATCATATCCAATATACTAATTAAACCTATTTTAGTATAAAGTATGTCTAGTTTTATTGCCTTCAATAGTTTCTACATGTACATTTCCACTTTAATTAAAAAAGCCAATTTGACTGTACGTTCATAAGCAGTTTTTAAACCTCAGGAGTCTTTACACCGAATGGTCCATTTATTATTAATGGTTATAAGCCCATGATTTAACAATGGCTTCTTTTCCACAGAGTGACTGGACCAGGTTCAAGGAACTAACGAACCTTTTTAAGAACTGTCCCACTTTTTTCACCAGTATATGAGCTGAGAAAATGCATTATCAGATGTTGCTAATGGGATTTTTTTATTATTATTCGAAGGGTTCACATAATTACAACCCTTAATAGATTTACTAATATTTTTTTACTTCTTGTATTTCCACTCATTCAGTCTTGCGATATTTAATCCTCCCACCCCCCAAACAAAAATCTCCCCTGCACAGATTACATCTCTTTTTTTTAATTATTGTCATGCACATAACTTAAGCTCCCAGAGCTATTGTCATGGCAACAATGAACCTATTTCCATAACCATGATATTGCTGGTTCTTGATTAAAAAAAGCCAACCATCTAGAAAAGGACCAGCCAGAAGTGCCAGAAGTGACATGCAATGGTTGTTCCTCTCAGATCCAGCCTCGGAGGTATTTCCAGAAGATACCATTGCAGGCCAACTTCTACCCCATGCCAACTATGGCCTACATCCAGGACAGCCAGTACCGTCTGACCCTGCACACAGCCCAGGCCCTGGGAGTCAGCAGCCTTGCCAGTGGTCAGTACACTGGCTTTCTCAATGCAGTTTGTTTAGATTGTACTCTTTGTAGGACATAATGATATTTTGAATGTAGTTTTATTAGAGTTCACATTTTTAGTACCGTTCACGTGTTCGCCACAGGTCAGTTGGAGGTGATTTTGGACCGGAGATTGATGCAGGATGATAACAGGGGTCTGGGACAAGGTCTGAAGGATAACAAGAGGACAGCTAACCGCTTCCGGCTCCTGTTGGAGAGGAGATCCAGCGGCAGCAGAGTAAGAGAAATAAGTTCTCAGCCACTAGGTGTCATTCTTCTCTTTCTCTTATAGCTGTAGCGATGACATTTGTTCTATGGCAGGTGAGTTTATGTGAAGTTAGAGCTCCCTCCTTTGAATTCCTTGATTGTTTCCATTGAAGCAGTCATGCACACTGATCTGATGGCTTTTCTTGCCTGGTCTGAGCTGGAAATTTAAATGTAAATGATCTTGTATTTATGTGACTCTGTGGTTCATTTGGACCTGGTATTGTCTGTGTCTCTTTATGTGCCTCAACTGTCTCACATTTTTTGTCATTCTCATCAGTTTTTATTGATCACTCTCCTCTCATTTTCTTTCTCAATCACTTCCTTCTTATTGCATGCAGCCTGTGGGCTCTTATGCAAAAATCAGCCACATGATAAGTAAAATCATCGCTCATGTTTTAGGAGACAGCAGGAAAGAGGTAATGTTACCACAGCTGCATAGCTTTAGATGAGTAGGTTGCACTTCTTTCTTGTCCATTAACTTAGCTGCTTTCTGTTCCATTTTTCCCGTGTGATATTGTGTCCACAAGTATTTAAATCTTATTGTTTCTGTATAAAAGTGTGGCAGAATGCAAGTATACTTTAACAATGTATTTTTTTTTTTACCTGAAATATTATTAATATAATTATCTGTGTTTTTGTGGTATTATCTAGTTGTCTCTAGTTTTAATTAGCTCATACTTTGCATTCTGTAAACTTACTGAAATCTTTTTTTATAGACTGTTGACAGTGGACCGGTCAGCTTTCCCTCTTTGCTGAGTCACATGACTTCTGCCATTTTGAACCACGAGGTGCTGGCACTGCCTGTCATTCCAAAGAAACGTGGCGTTCCCCCTCTTCGCACCTTTTCCCCACTGGCCACATCAATGCCCTGCGACTTTCATCTGCTCAACCTCAGGAGCATCCAAAACTGGTAACTCATGCATTACTGAATCCATAAAACAGCAGATGTAAATTTAAGTTTTTTTTATTTTTTTAGATAAAAATCCTATAAAAACTTCAAAATGTATGCTTAGGAATATTGTTTTTATGGATGTTTTTCAGGATTCCAATGATCCATCTCCACACACTGCTCTCCTGCTGCATCGGCTGGGTCTAGATTGTGGACTCGAGCTCCAGAACCCTGGATTCAACTGCACCACCACACAGGGCAAGGTTAGTGCCTGCAGCACAAACCCAGAGCTGCTTCAATATGTTGCATTAAATTGAACAGTGAGAAGAGGGGAAGTTATATGCTGCAGAATATATATGACTTAATGGACTGTTAAAAGGTTTCTCAACCTAATCTGTACCTGTCATTCTTTTCATGTGTGTGTGATTACCACAGGGGTTTTGACACATTTATTGAATACAAGAATTCAAAACATTACACTACAAATCAAGGTCCTATTGTGAGACAGACATGAGATCATTTAAATATCAAAGCTGTGTCATTTTCATCATTGTGTTCCCTGAACACAGAGGTTATCAACCTCAGGCACAGTCAGGAAGTTAAAAACACATGTCCCACATACTTGTTTCACTGAAATTTGTTTATCGATTTAGATTAAGAACTGAAGTTTAGATTTCCATTTATACGTAAGTTTCAAGTAAAGAGTTATGTTTTATATCTTAGTACAGGGAAAGCTGTCCATGATCTGTAGATATTGCACATGTTGGAGAAGGGTGAAATAAGGTTTAAAAATGCTAATGGACTCTTTATAAAGTATAAGCTTTTCTCATAGCCAGTTTTTATAATTTCATCTTTAATAGGATGCTTTTCCACCTCAATACCAACTTGAGGCATTTCCTGAATTCTTTATGCTCTGTGCCTGCTTGTGTCTGATAAGAGTGCTCTGGGTTTGTCTCTAGCTGGCCGTGTCGGGGTTGTTCCGGGGTCTGGACCTGCAGTTGTTGCAGCCCATGTCGCTGACGCTGATGTACTCGGAGACTCCACTATCCAACAACTCTGTTATCACCCTGCAGCCAATGGAGCTTTCTGCCTTTAAGCTCAAACTGCACTAGGCCTTACGACACCAGAACAGCCTGCACACTGCGGCTAGTGCAGAGAGACGGCACATGCCCACAGTCTCTCTTTCTGTCTCTCTCTCTGTCTCTCTCTCTTGTTCTTTGACTCGGGGATGAGGATTATGAACATGCTATATACCAACATGGATGCTGATGTCCTTCCAAAATACTTTTATAAAGGGAGATTGCAGCTGAGATTGTTCCTGTAGCTGTCCAAGAACTGAGAGACTGGACAATATAAAGATTAATTTTTTTTAATTTTGCTTAAATTCTAATCAACAGAATGACTAGTGATCGAATGCTTTTTGTTAGATCTGGATGCTTGATCATTATCATTTGAGACTTTTTTTTTTTGTCATTCTGGCTGGAACCACTGACATATTTCTGTCTTTGTCTCTTGCGATTTTAAGTAACTTCTTGGGCAGTGTAGCCAATTGTATGTGATTGTCTTTGGTTCTTCATGAACTAGTGGGAATGAGTGCAATATGTGGCGCTTCTCTAGGGGTGGTGGGTTTCTTTTTGTTTTTGATATTAGTTTCTGCACACAAGCTGTGCTTGAAACTTTGTCACTGACCCCGTTTTGTAATTCTGTTGATTGTGCTGCCTGCCGTAGCCGCATGTTTCTGTGAATGTCTGCTCGCTTGCCCTGGCAGCTTCACACACAGCTTTCTCTCCCTCATCTGCAAGTCAGTGGCCTGATTTGAGTTATTTTTCTTTCATTAGTGTAGCGACTGATGACGACAACTTGTCTATTGTTGAAGGTTTTGTTTGTTCCTGAAAATGCTGCTCCCTCCAAATTACCTTGCTGTTATGTACCATTAATTTTTTTTTTCCCCCTGGGCCCAAAGTGTTGATGTCTGCTAGGGATGGTGTAGTGTACTATAAAATATGCAGTATACAATACCTCTTATATTTTACATATGGACATTGAGATGTGCAATATGTTACTGTGGTGACTGATTGATTGTGGCCCAATGGCTAGGTAACGAGGCAAGATCAAGAGATTATGATAATGTTTACCATCATGCAGGAGTGAGCCGGTGATGTTCATGATCTCTTCCAGATCAGTATTTTAACTGATCTAAGCTTAGCCTAAAGCCTTTAACCCATATTGCCCTGTGATCAGAGATTAGTGATGCTAACAGTAATGGCTGTATGCTGAGGGAAAGCCAGGGCACAATCATGTATTGTAAAGTTCCATTCCAGTGGTGTTTGTTCCTGGTGTCTCTTTTGTCCTAATACAGTCATCCATTTGAGTCTGTTTATCATTCAGTGGGACTGTATCTCAACTGCCAGGAGGAAGGAGTCTGTACAACTGAAGCGGTTTCCTGTTTTAGTTTCCCTACTCCTCATCATGTCGTTCCTACTGTGTTTCCTGAAATGGCTCTCCCTCATAGAGACTCACACTTTTGATTTACTGTGAGAAATGAATGCTCTGAACTAAACGTTGCTAGTGGAGAAGAGGTTAGTAGCACTCATGAAACCTCTGAGCCGAGTCGTCACTTTTGCCTTTATCTACACAAAATAAATGGATGCTTCTGACTGGGCCAGCTAGTCCAAAAGAAGCAAGGAGAGGCTGGTGATATTTATAACAGGAGTATCGATTTGTGAAGCGCTTCAGCTCTTCTTTATTCTTGTCTAAAAATCCTGTTTAGAAATTGACAGACTATAAGAGAACATTAAATGCATAAGTATATAGAATAAATTTTTCCTCGAATATTGCTGTGTAAGAGCAGTGGTACTTTGGAGCTCATTTTAAAATGTACTTCTATTGAGTGTGTAAAATTTTATATATATAATTTATATATAATAATTTGCATTTACTACTCATATCACTGCCACACTGCACATCTATACCTTCTCGCCAATACGTTCTTATTTCTCCTACAGATTGTCTCCTTCTCATTTGTGCAGTATGATGTGAAAAGAAAAAAAAGAATTTTTTTTTTTTATATTTTGTTTCCCCCCTTTGTGTCTATTCCTTTCTGGAAGGATGTTAATGTGAAATGATTAAATGACAATGCAAAGTAAAGGAAAACAAAAAAAAGAAAAAAATGGTAAGTAGCTAAAGTTGATATTTAATAAACATCAGCCATGGCATTATGTAATTTCGCTCCGTGTGGCCCCTGCTTTATGCCATAAACACCTGCAAGCTGATTACAGAATTAATCGGTGAGAAAACATCCTCTTGAAAAAGTTAAAACAGGGCTACAGGCATGTTTGTGCTGGTTCATATTAAAGAAGCGTCCCTGCATGTTAGTCCATAGTGCACATGTAGGGGGCAGTAAGGAACTGCAGGATATATAACTGGGAATAGAGATCTTTCACTGATGATGCCCCTTTTATCCACCACCAATTTTCCAAGTGCTGGGAAAACAACATTTTGTCTGATGTGGACGCTGCTTTCTGTAGAGAAATAGACACCTATGATCTCTGGTGAGACGCCAGGTTCATGAAAAACAAACCGAGGGGGGAGGGGGTTCTCTCCTATGATTTACAGATACAGGTGGAAAATTGCCAGTCGGATAATATGAGAAGAATTCAGGGTTTTTCATGCAGTGACTGAGGTCAATGTTTAGGTGAAGCAAACTGATTCTGAAGCTGCCCTAAGGTGCTGGAGACTTCAGAGAAAGCTTTCTCCGTTACTGATCAATCTGCCTGCCAGAATAAGGGAGAGAAGCAGCAGAGTATTGAAATCTTGTGTCAGGGTTTTGATGAAGTAAGACAGCTGTGTAGCTCACGTAGATGGAGGGGTCGTGAAGGAGAAATGAGTCAGTTTAGAGAAGGCAGGGTTGAATAAATAGAGGCATAAATGCAGGTTTTGTGTTTGGTATTGGATCGAAGAACGAGCGAGGAACGATGAATGCCATTGACGGCCTAATTGTTGAAATTTAAGCCGAACCGAATCGTTGCTTTTGTTTGCTCCTGCTGCTATAAGAAAAGCACAAAGAGCAACTTTACAGCACTAATCAGTAATTAATGAAGAGAAGACAGTTTCCTATTGATCACATTCAAATAGGATGAGTTTGTGTAATGTGATCATACCGTTGTGATATACTTATTTCAGTCAACAGTACATTAGAAAAAAAGCCCTGAGCTTCAGTTTGGCCTGTCTGGAAAACAATATTGATTTTCTTCACTCCTCATGTAACAGACTTACAAACAACACTTCTGAAGGTTGCAGGCTGACAGGAAGGTACAGTAGGCTGTAGACATGTTTCTTAGAAATAACATGGAACCTTTTAAGATTTTAAAGATTTTTAATGTACAGTATTCATGCCAAACTATTTCTGTTTCTGAGAACATGCTCCGCAGGCTGCATTTGCTTGACTGGCCTATTTCTTGTGTGCTTTATTTGGCTCCAGATTTCTCATCTTTCGATCAAATGACAAATTCAGTCAGCGTGCGACTGGACTACTGAGCTACACACAGCTCAGATTTTTGAGGTTTCACAGCAGTGTTTGCACACCTCTCTCTATAAGACTAACGAGATTAAATTTGAGGCCAGGGGCAACATCTGGCAGAAATAATCAGGTGTATTTAGTAAGATATGACTTCAATATGACATGATAAACTGGCACCCTCGGCTTCGGAGGTATTGAAACCTTTAACAATCAGCCAGTGCTTCCGACTCAGCAGGAAAGAACTGGGCAGAGGAACAGATGCATGTATTTTTAACAGACATTAATGATGAATTGTGAAAATCTATCACTTGGGAATCTGCCCCTCCATGCCCCAAAAGTGGTGTATCCTAGTTATAATGCCAGGCATGCGTTCACTCTAGGCGTGAATTAGAGTTGGACCTCTCTCTCCCAGCGGAGTTAATTATGGAAATCATTTTCCATGGACTACTTCCATAAACTATATTTTGCTATGCTTTAGGGAGCATGGAAGTTCTCTAATCAGTCACCAATAAATCTGAGCTTCGCCACTCATAAATCTATTAGTCCTCTTCCAATGCATTCAGCACACAGTGTAAAGTGTAAAGTGGTGATCACTTTTACACGAGGATTAGCCCTTATCTACATGTTTATATTTCCTTCTATAAATATGCAGCCTTTTCACAGTCATTTCCTGTTTTACTGTACTGAGCTTTATCACTCTGGTAAATACATTATTATGAAAGCCCCAACGTTATCGTTAAAAGCACACGAAGTGGAAACGAAACTTATAGATACTATATACATTGTTGATGACCTCTCTCATTAACAAGCCATTACTACCATCAGAACTGCTGCTTATGCCCTTTTTGCTTTATTGAACCATTGGATATAAACTCTGTGTAAAATCAGCAATTCTAGAAAGACTCAAACTAACCCAGTCTGATCTTAATCATGCCACGATCAAAATCACTAAGATCTCGTGTTGAACATTACCGAATGCTGCTGGCTCGTGTCTGCATGATTTTCTGCATCACGCTTCTGCCAGATGATTGGATAATTGGAGGGATGAGCAGGTGCACATGTATTTATAATAAAGTGCTTGGTGAGTGTATAGAAACAATATTCTGAAGAACTGGTACTGAGCTAAACCTTTGAATAAACACAAGCATTAGATTTGTAAAAAAAAAAAAAAAGAATCTCAAACCCAGAGTGAATGTCATTAAAGTTGATTTAATAAGATAACAACATCTTTTCAATTATAAACAGATGATTTAAGGATGAAGCCTTTTGCTTGTCAAACCTATTATTTCTGGAACGGAGGAATCATTAGTGCTGTACATGAGCGGCATTTCTACGTTGGGGGTTCGCAGTGTTTACTGCTACTACGCTATAACGAAATTCAAAGCTTGTGACACAGAGAGAGCCAATCACTAAGCTTACATTGATCTTCTTCGAAACAAATGCCAAACACTCTCTTGAGCCTCTTACCACACTGCTTCTGACGGCTTTTAGTGCATCAAATCTCAGAATCAATAAATCTTCCTTTGGGCAAAGAAAATTACTCTGCCCACCACATGAGAAAAGGGAAAACTCATTATACAAGGTTATTTCAACTCCCAGCTGTTCCAAGCCAATTTATCCAGAACAAGCCTCTTGCTTCTGATTGATCTAGATCAAAGTTTCTTAAATCCAGTTTTGGGGCCCTTTGGCCTGCACTGTGTTGATGTTAACTAACCTACTTACCCCAAATAATGCCCAGTGCAACAGTTATCCCAGGAGTTGATTCTAGTTAATCAGAACTAAACTGCCAGGGATTGGGTTGTAAAATGCTGCTCTAGACTTGCAGTGCTGTAGCACTATCTGGAATCCAGCACAGTCTTTGGTCTCCCTGCTCTCACATTTCTAATAAACAGAGCAATTAACTGCTGCATATAAATGAGGTGCCTATGAGCAGGTAACTGTGCTGGACCACAGGACTGGAACTGGCCAGCTTTCATCTACAAGGTGAATTTATTCACTTTAAGGAGGTTAACATTGTAACTATATTAAAACAACCACTGGATACATTAAATTAATCAAAGCTGAAACTTCTCAGTCAGTGGAAGTATGTAAAAATATTTGTCAAATCATGTGAAAACTGAGCAATGCCTCTGCATTCGCATGGTGTTTCACTGCATATACAGTGGGTAAAATAAGTATTGAACACCTTTTTTTTTTAGTAAATATATTTCTTAAGGTGCTATTGATGTTACATTTGTACCAGATGTTGGTAATAAACCATGCAATCCACACATGCAAAGAAATCAAACCATAGATGTCCATAATTGAAGTTATGTGTAATAATGTGAAATGACCCAGGAGAAAAGTATTGAACACACGAAGAAAGGGAGGTGAAAAAAGGCATGAAAAACCAAGACACCAGATGAAATCAATCAGTAATTAAAAAGCAATCAGTAATAAAAAGCAATCCTGCCCCTCGTCAGTGCTAATTAATATCAGCTGGTTCAGTCCCAACTGATGGCCTGTATAAAGGTGTCCTAATACCAAGGTGTCACACAAGAAGATTTTATGATTAGTAAAAGCGCACTCTCAAAACCTTCACAACCTTATTGTTGCAAAACATACTAATGGGAACTTTTGAAATGTTCTAGTGAGCACTGTTGGGGCCATAATCCAGAAATGAAAAGAACATCATTTCGCTATAAACCGGCCATGACCAGGTGCTCCTCGCAAGATTTCTGACAGAAGAGTGAAAAGAATTATCAGAAGACTTTAGAAAGACCTGAAATTAGCAGGTACAATTGTTTTAAAGAAAACAATAAGTAATGCACACGACCGCCATGACCTGTGTGCACGCTCACCACTCAAGACTCCATTTCTGAAGAAAAAGCATGTTGAAGCTTGTTTAAAGTTCGCTGCACAACATTTGTACAAGCCTGTGAATTACTGGGAGAATATAGTATGATCAGATATAGTCTGGTGGGAACATCATTGTGTGGGGCTGTTTTTCAGCATACGGTACTGGCAAACTTCATATAATTGAAGGAAGGATGAATGGAAAGATTTACTGAGACATTCTTTAGAAAAAATCTGCTGCCATCTACCAGGATGATGAGGATGAAACGAGTGTGGACATTTAAGCAAGACAATGATCCCAAACTCGCAGCTGAAGAAACTCTCAATTGGTTTCAGAGAAAGAAAACAGAGCTGCTAGAATGGCCCAGCCAATCACCTGACGTGAATCCAATTAAAAATCTATGGAAAGAACTAAAGATCAGAGTTCATAGAAGAGGCCCACAGAACCTTCAAGATTTGAAGAATGTTTGTGTGGAAAAATGGGCCAAAATCACACCTGAGCAATGCATGCAACTAGGCTTTGTACGAAGTATTCAATACATTTCAGTAATCGTGTTCAATACTTTTTTCCTGTGTCCGTTCACATTATTACACAACTTCATTAATGAATATCTATGGTTTGATTTCTTTGCATGTGTGGATTGCATGGGTTATTAACATCTATTAAAAATGTAACATCAATAGCACCTTAAGAAATATATTTACTGAAAAAAATGATGTGTTCAATTCTTATTTTACCTGCTGTATATGCAGTGCTTCTGATAATTAGGTTTCAATATTTCACTGCAATTATTATTTTTTTAGTTCTGAAGCCCAAATTAAATAATTTTAGGATAAAACTACATAGGTTTTACACTGGTAATAATTTCCACAGGATTATCCAATCTTAAGCCTGGGTAGACAAGCCTCATTATAAATTGAAGTGTACCTGTAACAGTCACACGGATGCTGAATTGGAATGATCAGCACACTTCCATTTGGCAAACTGAAGGCTTTCAGCAGACAGGCTAGTGTATGGACAGTAATACAACAACATCAGCCTCTCCCTTTAGGTTGAGTTTCTTGTGGATTGCTTAAGGGCTTAGTCAGACTCAATAGTCAATTATTCTTAAATGTCACATCCATCTCCACTGTTTTCAAATGGATCAAAGCAATCTTCTGGAATATTCTGCCATTTTCTTAAAATCTCTAAGCAATAACCATCACAAATATAGGAACGTAACAAACGCACACAAAGAGAGTAACAGAGACTAATCAGCATGTTTTGGCATATAATGCATTTATGATGATACTACATGTATGGGCTTTATGCAGTGGCCACTAACCAATGAAAGCTTGTGCATAAATCCAGTCTGGACCCTTGACAATAAAAGGTCAACTGGAGTAAATTCAGCCCTTATCAGCTTTAAATTAAACATTAGCATTCATACTTGCGCACACACAGCGATCTTAATTCGCACTTCAAATCTCACCAATCAAACCACCACAGAGAATTCCAAATAAATTCAAAATATAAGGAACTTCCAGACGTGTGGAGTCAGGTTCTCCTGCTGGGAGTCATCGGAGATTAAATCCAACCGCAACAATGATTCTGGCTCGGTATCTCGCTTCTGAACAGACATAGACAACCGTCTGCTTCCGTGTGTGCTCTCTTGGAAGAGTCTGGAACATAGCAAGGCATGAAGTGAAGCAGACATGTTTCTTAACTCCTGTCTAGCGGCCTGACTACAATGCACAAGGTGGGAGAAACGGAGAGAGAAGTAGTGGTTGATTCAGCTCACTCACCCTGTGAAAGGAAGACTGAGGCATGTGAAAAGCAGGACATGGGTCATTAGGACCATTAGAGATCACTCTGTGTCTGTATAAATGCTGTCTTTTCACTGTGGCAGTCCAGTTCTTCATTTTCTGATTCCGAGTTCACCCCACCTGCAGTGTCCTCATCCCCCCACACAGTGGGAATCCCTCGATACAACACCCTGCTGTTAGTCAAATCCCGACCTAAGCCAAAGCCAAAGCTGAATCCGACCCGCACACCTCTACCACTCGAGTCCGTCACCTGTAGTTTGGTCCTCCTACAGAAGGGGGTGCTGGCTGCACCTGAGTGCAGCTGCAGTAGCACAAAAATGGCTGCAAATGTAGCCAGAATGAAGGCACAGCTCAGCACGGCCACAAGTACAGGGAGGTGTGAAGATGTCTCAACTTTGGGCATCTCAGCTTCTGCCTGTTCTACACCCTCACTGTGAAGCGCTGGGCTGATGGGAGATTTGCGCTGGACTTGGTTTTGATGCAGACACGCTGTGCCCACCAGGTGGCTATGGGGTGGGCAGGACAGGCACTCTGTCTCACCAGGACCAGAACATGTCAGACATGTAGGGTGGCAGACCAGGCACGCCTGCACTGAGGATTGCTCCACCCAGTTATCCAGAGAGAGGTTGAGGAGCTGCAGGCCGGGTGTGAAACCTGGAGGACAGGACTTCACACAGCCTTGTAGAAAAAGCCACAACCCAGTGCTGCACTCTGCAAACAGAAAAAAGAAGAAACACTGAGAAAGGAAGAATGTTTACCACACCACCACATGTATCCTAATTATAAGGGTGCCCAATGAGTCCAACATCACAAGGTTAATATATATTTTAGTTTTTACAGACCATGAGGCATGTGAGCAAAGAAGACCAAATTTACTCAAAGGAATTTGTAGTCAATTTGAAAGTACAGGAAAGAAATGAGAAATGTTTCACATTTGGGTCGGCACATTAAAGTGGAATGTAACTCTATTACTCCTGTCATCATTAACCATGTATATATTGACTGCAAATTACATCTACACTTGCGTATTGGAAAAGTGGTGGCTATAATAGTCAGGTTCTGTAATTTAATATTTCCTGCTAAAAAAAAACACAAAAAGCACAGAATATGTGAAGCCAAAAAATAAAAAATAAATAAAAAAATAATTTGAAACTAATAAAAATTTTTGTTTCAGTGCAAATTTTGGTGTAAAACACAATGCAAAAATAATCGTCACAGTAGACTGGTGCACTCTCGAAATTCATGATAGAAACCCACTGCAAACACTGTCAGACCCTTGAACAAAAGGCCCATAACTCTTAATTATTTCTTATAACTTATAATATTCGCCCAATATTTCACCTTCACCACTGAGACAGAGAATAGGACAGGGAAATACTACGCCTTGAATGATTCAGATCACAGTACATGTACTCTTGTTGCTGACAGTAGCCATTACAATTGTCATTGCTCCTTGTAACAGGTAAAATGTGCCTCTAAAAAGGCACTTACACACTTAACACACTTCAACAGAAACAAACCAGTGAAGACAAATAAAAAACACATTTAACGGCCTCACACACAGAAGGCATACCGTATGTAATGCACCACAGTTATTGCACAACCACAATATTATCTAGCTGCTAATTTTTTGTAAGTGCAGTTACATTGATTACGGATTGTAATATCGATAGTGAAAGTCAAACTCATTCATACATTCATTAGCACTACACGTGGCAGGTTAAAGATAAATCAATATTGCTGCAAGTAGTTGTCTTGGGAGGAGGTGGTTATGAAGAGCTCCACTTCAAAACAAGAGAAGAAAAAACACGTCACAGGGTATTTTTCTCCTGATAAAAATGGAACCCATGAGTAGTGTCTTTTGGACATTGCTCTGTATAGTGTTTTTCGATACTGATAATAAATATTTATAATGATAGAATCAGGGAGCTGATAAAAGCAGACTTTATACTTCCAGACTGAGTGTCTGGTGTACACAGGAATGTGAGAAGATCTTCATCTTCTTCTTTCGGCTTCTCCCATTAGGGGTCACCACAGCGGATCATCCGTTTCCATACCCCCCCTGTCCTCTACATCTGCCTCTTTCAACCCAACTACCTGCATGTCTTCCCTCACCACATCCATAAACCTCCTCCATGGTCCTCCTCTTTTCCTTCTTCCTGGTGGCTCCATCCTCAGCATTCTCCTACCGATATACCCCATGTCCCTCCTCTGCACATGTCCAAACCATCTCAATCTCACCTCCCTTTACCTTGTCTTCAAAATGTCCCACATGCACTGTCCCTCTAATAAACTAATTTCTAATCCTGTCCATCCTCATCACTCCCAACGAAAACCTCAACATCTTAGGAATGTGAGAAGATATACACCAAAATGTCTCATTGCAATTTTGCTGCTTTAAACTGGAGATAATGCATAAATTAAAAGGAAGTCATTAGCCTGTGGTTTGTAATGTAATTTGTCAGTTTCTTCTTCGCCTAAATTAGTTTTTTTTTTTTAAGGGAACCTAATCTGAATGATCCGATATAAGAATGTTTAAAGAACATAATAAGAATATTTTAGTTTAGTTTACAGTGATAATTGGAATAACTGCAATTCCTTTGGTACTATGAATATTCACATAAAATTCTCTGTCGTATGCGGCAGTGAGCCAGGATATTGTCTATGGTTGTTCTTCCATTTCTTTTAATTTCTGGATGCTGCAGTGCATTTAATAATATCTCATTTCTGACCATTTTGTGTGTGCTCTTACCAATGCAGATCTGCTGGGCATCAAATGTTTTACAGCTGTTGTTGGAAGGCCGACTGAAATCTGAAGCAGACAAGTCCACAGCACTGGGGCCTGTTCCATATAGGATTAGTGTGAACTGTGAAAGAACACCTGAGTATGTAAAAAACGAGAGAGATAATTATTAACAGTGTGCATGGGTTTTATTATTTTTTTTTTAATGATAGAAATAAAAGAAACGATTTTGTTCAAATGACAGGAAAGGATGACAAAAGAGGTCTCTTCTGAAATGATGAAATCTGGGCAACATTTTTAACCGTGAGCCATCACTTAAAAAGTCATTATTTCTGACATGACTTTTCAATCTTTAAAATAATAGTTATTTGGAATTCAGAATTTTACCATAATCATTAAGCCCAGCCACATTCTCGATTTCCAGTGTCCATTCTCCTTGGGGGTCCTCATCCCATGCATGTGTGGTCATGAAAGCCCAGTCACTAAAACCCTCTGGTGAGTTATCCTGGGGTCTGAGATATACACACACACACACACACACATACACACACACAACAGTATGCAAACAATTATGTACTTATGTAATTCAACATTTATTACACTTGTGCATCCGAAAACATCTATTCTGCCCGTTGAGAGCAATCAAGCAAGAGTGATCAACCACTACTTGATGAAATGCCTAAGCTGATGAAATGTATGTAGCCTTGTTTAATTTGAAGAGATTGTGTTTACCTAGGAGCCAGCAGTGTGGAGCGGGTCCCCAGGGGACTGAATAGGTGAATGGCCAGGTTCCCTCTGTGTGTATAGGATAGTGTGAGTCTGGCCTGCACATGCTCCAGTGAGCTCACCAAATCAGGCTGTCCTAAACAAGCATCCACACTCTTACTGAACACCAGATGGTTCTTCACATCCCTACAAACACAGCAGCATGACATCAGCATGAGTCAGAACATTCTACACGACATGGCATTGGTATATTTAAAAAAACAACCGCTTAAAGGGAAATGATTGCTTAGTTTTAATGGAATTCAATGCTGCCCATCTTCTTTTAGCTGCAATGCCACACAGATATGACTCATAAAAATTGCATAGTTGAATAGATTGGTCAGACACTAAAGCCTTGAACTGACTCGAATCCAAAAAAAAAAAAAAGAGAGAGAGAGAGAGAGAGAGAGAGAGAGAGAGAGAGAGAGAGAAATCATTGCTTCATGCAAAACATTTGCAGTATGGTATAAATAAAAAATTTAATAGTTCAATTTAGCTAAATGTAAGGTAGCAATATGTTATTAATATCAGCAATTAAAACCTATTAAAATTATTGTTAGCAATTAAAACTTATTAAAAACAGAAGGGCACAATTCAAAGCACAGAAATCACAATCTGACAAGAGCTGTTTAGCATTCTTCCCACCTAAAGCAGCAATTGTAATAGTGTAAAGAGCTAACGTTTTTAACTGACATTAGAATAAAGTCTAGACAATGTCAGGCAGTAATTAATTAGAAACAGACTAAACAACATCATCCATTATAATTATTATTATTATTATTATTATCATCATCATCATCATCATAAAATGCCCATCTATCTGTCAGCTGTAATTAGTATGCAGTAGTCATCTGTTGTGGACAATTTTGGAGACATGATTCAAAAAGTTAGAATTTTCTACATTGCTGGAATCACAGGCAGAGGGATCTCTAGCTCCTTGGGCAGCTCACCCTGTTTGTGTGTTTCTTTGACCTTTTTTTTTTACCTGGGTTCAGAGAGCATGTCAATAACACACTTGTGCTGCGGCCCCACACTGGTCCAGTTCTGGGCCAATGCCACCATGGCACTTGCATCCAGCAGACCATATCCATATGAATGACTCACTGCCAGAAAACAAGCAAGAGAGCGAGAGAGCGAGCGAGCGAGCGAGCGAGAGAGAGAGAGAGAGAGAGAGAGAGAGAGAGAGAGAGAGAGAGAGAGAGATTAAGTCAGCTAAGTTAATTTGAACCATGCAGCTGCTTCCAGTTCCCAACTGGATGACATCTGTTTATTACCTAAGCGGCCCACGCCATTGGTCCTCCAATCATTTGTGATGAGGTGGGCGGGATGTGCTGCTCTGATCACCAGGTGTTGCATGTCCCTCCAGGTCAAATTCATACTGTATTAAGACAAAGAAAGAAGGGAGGAGAAAGGGAAGAAAATTATAAGACTTGTAATACAACAGCAGAATAATGCACTAATTTACAAATTGTAGTTATGCTAAATACTTCAGTAAGCATAAAAAAAAGCTCCAATATATTTTGATAAAGCACATCCATCACATATTGAATGCTTTATTTCAAATTCACTGTAATGGTGAACAAAATATTGTCACTTAGACCCTACTTTATACTAAGATTTTGCTTCAGTGCTTGGCTCATTGCATGCATTTGTTAATTTGAATAGCTGTTGCACTGATGGCACAACACATGGCAGTGTGAGCATCAGCAGCCCACACAGAAGCACATAAACATCCAGCAGTGCTACTAACTTTAAATGTTGATTAAGAATTTTCCACAAACAAGATACGCTGAGCGGTCCAAAAAATAATGGAAATGTCTTTACTCTAATACGTTAATATGAAAACTGGAATGACACATGCTGTGGTACTCACAAATCTCAAACAAAGGTCAAGTTAATCAATTTGTGTCACTTATTAACTGCCTTGATAAATGACCTTGCAATTGAATTTACCGTATATGTCATTTATAATTAGTACAGTGCAAAGGTTGACCTAGAGATGACTGGGCAATGCGGCACACTGGAGACTCTCAGAGAAAATAAACAGCCCTAACCTCTCCACAGAACAGGCTCTGAAGTCACCTTCAACTAAACAACATCATAAACACCCACCCATAGATTTAATAGGGAGAAAAAGTGACATAAGGAGAGAGAGAGAGACAGAGAGAGAGAGAGAGAGAGAGAGAGAGGGAGGGAGGGAGGGAGGGAGGGAAAGTGAGAGAGAGGGGGCAAGGCACCTCGGGCAAATATAATCAAAGCATGAATCTGAGGGGTTTAGTGCCCCAAATGGCAAGGACTGAAACTGAAAAGCCCAATTTTGGCTTCCCACATAACACTTATCATTTCACCCTGTCCAAATCGAAAATACATTTTAGTGATCTTAAATAATACTGTGCTTCTGTAGACAAACCCACATCTTCACTGGGGAACAATTTGCTGACCGATAATATTTCATGGGTCTTTTTGGCTCTCTTCCTTGTGTAAGGAAAGACTATTGCATGACTTTGTTAGGACTTGTAATTAAGGACTAGCTGTAGTGAGGATGCCACTGAAACTCCTTAAACAACTAAAACAAGTGTAAAATCTCTGTTCTTCTGTGCTCCTCTCAGTCACATTTTACAGAAGACACGTCAGATTTGAAAAGCTAATTGCAGATATTGAATGTGCATTCGAAATAAGTTCGTTATTTATATTTGAATAAGAATCATGTTCATGGATCACAATTAAGCAATCAACTGTATAACCTTTGACACTAAACACTTTAAAGTTTATGCATGTTAATGTATGATAACCACTAATATTTAAACATGTATCAGGTGTCTTTGTATGGAGTGCCCTTCTGTCACCAAACATGATAACAGTAAACCTGACCAAAAAGTTTGATTTATAATTCTCATTATAACAAATGCTGCCAAATTTACTTCAATGATGCTTGGTGAAGTTCAGGCTCTGCATTTTGCAAAATGCTTCATCCAAACAGTTTTATTATTAAAGGCAGTGCCTTTGAAACGTGACAGCCACAATTCTTAGCTAAACTGTGCACTTCTAAATGAGCATTTAAAACTGAAGCAGGTGAGTTTATGCAGACTAGTGCAGAGTTGGACTCAGGAGGCAGGACGTTTGTTGTAACTACAGTACGGGACATTTCTCTGCCAATATGTGTGTCGCCTAAGTTGGTGTGTGGGTATGATTGTCTGTGTTGGCAGGTTTCTTGACTCACTTAGCTTCCAGGGCGAGAGCAATAATGCCTGCAGCCAGAGGGGCCGATGCAGACGTGCCAGTATGTGAGTCTGTGCACTTCTTCCTCAGATCGGTTGTCACCTACACACACACACACACACACACACACACACACACACACACACACACACACACACACACACACACACACACACACACACACAATGCAGTGAGAAATTAGACATTATGAAAGTCACTGAAAACGTACAGAAATGAAAAATGATAGAGGAACAGCCGCAGGCACTTGGCTTGTTGACACATTTGACAAAGCTGGTGTCCGGAGCAACCTCTGTCTGTACACTCACTCCTGCTGGGACTTCCGGCTGTCCCGAAGATTAATAAGATGGCATCATCATCATGGCTGACTGGGCATTGAGACACTGAGTTTAATTTGGGCCTCTGAGACTTGGGGCTATCGTGGCATTCTCCAACACTTTGGGACAGAACAGGGTCCAGCCTCAGGCAACACTACCTTCAGGTATTCCATACAGTAATTGAGCCACACACACACACTCAATTGGCAGTTTATTAAACACATCTATCAACAGTGGCTATAAACTGACTAACAGATCAGGCTCTGTCTTTCAAAGATAAAAACAATATCAGTTCATTCTTGTCATATATTTTAGATTATTTGCTGTCAGCTTATATCATTAAGACAAATTATTCTGGGCTTTTGTAGAATGAAGTGCAACAGCACATAAAACACACTTAAAGGTATAAGAATTTTGAATGAGATTATTTATTCTATCATCCTTTTTTTTTTTTTATAAACAAAATGCCTTTTGAAGGAGGGGTTTTGCTCCACATCACTCATATTATTGTCTTCTTATTGTTATCAGTACAACCTTGTGATATAAAACATTCATTGCGCCACGATGACATGTTTATAATGTTGATAGATAAATTAGATATTGCCCTTACATGTCAGGAAATCAAGTAATGCTCAGTAATCACTAAAACTTGCCTGGAATAATAGTAGTAATTTAAGCACCACTGATATTAAATGTGTGATGTACCATCTCAGAACACCAAGGACAGAGTACTAGGAAAAACATGTGTGGTTCTGACACTGATATGCCTAAACTGTGTGTCTCATCCTTTTTCATATATTTCTGTGTATCAATCCTTAACTGCTTACACCTAATATACTGTAACATACTCTAACATGGTCCAGTACCACAAATGAACACACTAGTACAATGCCACTTCACTTCTGCACTGCAATTGGTCGAATTGGTGGTTTCCTTCCATTCCATTGACAAAGCAGACAAATTGAGCATAGCAAAATGTAAAGGATCGATAGTTAATAATGATATAAATGCACTTACATAATAAGCATACATTATAAAAAGGCAGATAAGTGATCCAAATTAATGAGTGTGGTACTTACTCTTTGCAAATATTCATAGCCACACATTAGCACTCACACACAAATGGACAAACACTCAAGCACACTCCCAAACAGCACTAAATAAATAGTGTTTATAAAACTCCATCCCCTTCAAACCCATCAGCCAGAATCTGGATTACCCCTGACACCTTAACAAAATGGAAGGGCCAAGGGGAAGAGCGAAATGCTATCAGTGTCAAAAGCGTGCACATAGGGACACACTCGACAATTTCAAATGAGCTGTTTGCGGACGACTGCTTCTCCTGTGCTGAGGACAAATGAGGCGAAAAAGAAGTAGAGAGAGAGAGAGAATAAAAACAAGAAATGCTCATCTCCGGAATCCACAATCATTCTCACTGGCACATATAATTACTGGCAAATCATAGAGAATTAGGCGATTGTCCCTGAGGCAGAAGAATATGGTGAGCACCTCAACAAGTAGCATGAAAGGTTTAAAAGGCTTATCAGACTACATTGTTGAAAGTGTAAAGCCGATCCACAAATGTAATGTGCGTTCATCTTAGGCTTAAAGGATTTAATTAACTTTAAAGGCTGTGTCTAAATTAGTTATAAGTGTGGTGGGACTGATGACACCAGTCACTTCTGGAAGGAAAAAAAACAGCTTACCAAATATATACATGTCATATATGCTCTGGTTTTACACACAGACCTTGTGTGCAGATCGTGGCTTCATTCGTTATCACTAACCTGATTCCACACAGTTATACACTGCCAGGGATGGGCAGTATTTATGATACAAATATGCATTTCAAATATAAAATAGGATTTTATCATTTGTATTTGATAAGGTTGAGGAAATTGGCTTTATATTATATTAGTGTTCAGTATTTTTGTAGTTTTAAAACACCCTAAAATACTTTGTAAGAAGTCTGCATGATGACATCAGAAAAATGCAGCCTCTGATTGGTGCCTACTTAGTAGTTTGCCCAGATTTGTTGAAATCAGAACAGAAAATTTATTCATATGGAAAAAGGTGGTGAAGGTATGAAACCTGCAGGCTGCCAGCTTTCAAATAGGTGTCCAATAGTTTATAAATAAATATTTGATTGCTGAATATTGTACCCTAATTGAAGTAGCTGTTTATTAGATCATGATTTTGCATACCATTGTATGAATGACTGACTGACACATAATATATTATTATATTTATAATTAACGATCAAATTAATAATTAGTTAGAAACTAGTTGCTATGATGCAAGTCATTAAGTCAGTGTTGCTGATGTAAAGTGACCAAACACCAAGTAACTAAAATAGGATATAATTTTGAGTCATTTGCAAACTGTTAAACATTAAACTGATGGTTACTTTAAAACTTAACTTCATCTGGGAGATCACAGGGAGAAATAAATGTGAATATTTAATCTGTTAACTGGTTGTATAAGTCAAATTTGATGCATAATTCCGCCAGAGAAAAGCTGTTGCTATCAAACACTGTTTACTTAATCAACAGAGTCAGTGTAATGATGAAGGCATCGACCAAATAGACCATTTGAAAAAAATTCCTGCTCTCTTTTAAAAGTATTTTTAGCATTTTTAAAATAAAAAAATACAGTAGTTTATGCTGATACATGGTGTAGCTGCTGTATTTTGTAGTTTATTTGTATACACATTTAAAGTTAAGGTATTTAGTATTTTATTTTAAAACACATTTTGATAAACTGTATCTTTCCCCAACCCTGTGCACTGCCTATGATTCACTACCCTTTTCTCAATTTTCTCTAGTGAATTTTTTAAACATGTAAAGCAAATATGTCCTGCCTGCAATGTTTCTACTACAATGCTGAACATGTTTCTGGGCACCTGACTTGTGGGAGTCTAATCCCCTAAGGCCATGAGATATTTTACTCTACGGCTTGCGAGAGCATGCAGGAATGCAGACATTGAAATCATTTCTCTCACCTCTTTTTCAACACAACATGTAGCAGCTGTTACCTATCCTCAGTGTGTAAAACAATAAAACACTCATTGTAACTATGCAAGAACGCCAGCATCTGTTCCTTTTTCAGACACCGAGATCTGCTTCGAGAACTGGCATCAACGAGCATGTAGGTGTGTGTTTGTATGAATGCATGTGTGGGCCTATACATTGTGTATATATAGACAAATGAAAGGCTAAAGACTTCATGACTAAATTCTTCAAGTGTATGGTAATTTACCTGTAAACAAACACACATTCTTAATAGAATAATAACCTGTGTGTCTGAGTGAATACAGTGGACACAATGATGTTGAGACATGGCCTCAAAAGCACTGTTTACAAGAATGAACGCTGCCTGTACTCATTTATATGTATGAGATTAAGTTTGCCTGTTGTGTGAATGCTATTAAACAAAAAAATTATTTTGAAGGTCAATTTATACTTGATCTATGAATACATGTGTGGGGTTGGTTTTGGCAGGTATTTTATAATACAAAAACATTCAAATAAATATGAATTAATCATATATTATAAAAATAATAAACACACACCAGCCACTTTAATAAGAACACAAGTAAAACATTTTTCAGCAAATCATACATTCAAGTGGCTCAATAGTGTTAGTAAATGTTCAAATCAGACATAAATAGAAAAAATTTGATCTTTGTGCTAGAGTGACTTTGGTATGTTAAAATACTACTATTGAGGTATAAAGACGGTCTCATGCCGCAGTATCTGAGTGAACTTCTGTAAAGTACCATTATGATCCCCCATGACTGCTTAGATCAAAAGGTGCAGGCTATTTTTTGGTACCTCAAATAATGAAGACTACAAAAGGTGGCAGATCTTTTCTCAGATTTTTATCTCTTACAAAGCCCACAGTTAGCCTTCCAATTAGTCAGACACAGCCTCCGTGTTCAAGTCGAGCCTGAAAACATATTTATTTAGTCAAGCTTTTTATTGGTAGGTTTTTTTAGGTAAAGGAGCAGATCTGGAGGGATCATGGATATAGAGTGTTCGGTGAACTGGGATATTTGTATGCTGTCGTCGCCTCACTCGCACGTGTTCACTCAGGTTTGTTGACGGTGATGTGGTGGGTCGTCTCTTATCCCTCGTGTCTGTGTTACCTTCTGGCTCTCCCTTTTAGTTATGCTGCCATAGCGAGTCCCCAACTGCACAGTGTCCTTAACTTTCATACAACACAAGGATACTTAATAATTCATATCCTTCTCTCTCTCTCTCTCTCTCTCTCTCTCTCTCTCTCTCTCTCTCTCTCTCTCGTTAAATATGTTCCTGAGGTACCAGTGACCAATATTCCTGCCCTTCTCCTCTGGTATGCCCGCTTCGTCCCGGCCTGCCTGTGGATGTTGTTCTCTTCGATGGAAGCCCACTCTGTGCAGCTGGGGATGTTTCGCAACAATGGTCTGTGGATCCATGAAATTATGAAGTAATTGGAGCTTTGAGGATGGATTTGGACTGTACTTAATGTCAACAGTGACTCAGAAATACGGTTTGCATTTGATCACCATCACTGCACACCACATTTAGCTGTAATAAATGCACATTCTGTGCCACCCAGATGAGGATGGGTTTCCTCTCGAGTCTGGTTCCTCTCAAGGTTTCTTCCTTATGCCATCTCAAGGAGTTTTTCATTGCAACAGCTACCCACTGGCTTGCTCATTAGAGACACACTTACACTTATAGAGAACAATCTTATTTATTCTTTCTTACCACATATCTGTGTAAACCTTCTTTGAAACAATGTTGATTGTTAAAAGTGCTATACAAATAAAACAAATTCAATTGAATTGAATATGGTTGGTTGTACAAAATTGATCTCCAGGGATTTTCACCCACAAAAAGCATGAGTTCTGTAGGCACAAATGCTATACTGATGAAAGAAGTCAGAAGAGATTTTCCAATCTTCAGATGTCCAGTTTGGGTGATCCTGTGCCCACTGTAGTTTCAGATTCCTGTTAATAGCTGACAGGAGAAGAACCCGATGTGGTCTTCTGCTTTTATAGTCCATCCCACTCAATGTTTGATGAGTTTCTGTAACTTTACTGTCAGTATAAACCAGTATGGATATTGCCCTCTGATCTGCTGGCAGAACTCATGCTCACTGGATGTCTATTTTGTTTGTTTTTTACACAATTTTGTGTAAAGTCTAGAGACTGTTATATGTGAAAATCTCCTCAAACTCCATTTGGCACCAACAAATATGCCATTGTCAAAGAAGATCACATTGTTCCCCATGCTGATGTTTGATGAAACATTAACTGAAGCTTTAAATTATTTATTCAATTTTTTTGTTGGCTGAAAAATGCACTGGTGTATTACTTTTACTGCAGTATATTTATACTGTATTTATAGTTTACACACTATTGCTAACCAAACAAGAAAATTATTTATTTATTGTAAACCATAGTTTACACATTACTATAAATTAAAGAAAAAACAATAACAAGCTGTTCCTTTATCTTTTTTTGCATTTAAGAACTTATTTATCCATTTACAAATTGGTTTTTACAATTAAATATTCCACAATAGATTTGGTGCCTGTACAACTGATTCAGTAAAACATACTGCTGTTAGATCTAGTTAGATTTCTTGTAATAATATAAAAAGTCAAACTATTCCATAATAGCATTTTAACAACGCTAATAATAAAATGTGACTTTTAGGTTTTAGTGTTTGGGTTTTAGCCGAGTGTAGCTTGAATTTTAGTTTCAGCCAAAACATGTATCATGAGTGTGTGCTATACTCACAATCTGTTTCTCATTGAGGTTACCACTGCTGTAGGTGGTAGCGAGTGTGGAGGAGCAGGCCTCGCTGTACCACGGCACATTGCCATACTGAGTCGTGCTGCTAATGGAAAGTGTGTAGATGCTGTTGGTGTAGCCATCACAGTTACAGCTGTCCTTTTCTCGACCACCATTCCCTGATGCCCACACAAAAATAGAGCCCAGGCCACCTCTCCCCTATTCAACACACACACACACACACACGCACACACACACACAAATCTTACTTTGTGTCACGATGGATTACACACAATTCTCAGATCTCCATGTACAGATGTGTGACAATAAAATAATATTTTAACATATAAACATCCAAGAATAGTCTCATCACCACTTTAACTGTACTAGAGGGAAACTATTGTTTTAACACATTATATTCATAAAAGCATTCAGTGAGCCCTCATGCACTGTTATCCTGGATGAGACCACTCTCATAACATAAATGTTTTATATCATAGGTTTCATAAAGGTGATCAGTCAGAATATCTTTTTCACAGCATTGATTTGCTATGAGGGTACTTCAAAGGGGAATCATATTATTCCAGGAAAATGTTCCCCAGAGCATATTCATATTTTCCCCCTCTATTCTGTCACTCATCTACATAAACTTTTCACTACCGTTATCTGGAGTTAAACTAATATTTCGTACAGTTCTGTGTTTAGAAAGATCACACATCATTTGCTTGTTAAATGCAGCACTGATCATTTTCTCAGTGTCACTCACTATGAATAGATTTGGTTGGGGTGCTGCAGCCCACACACACACACACACACACACACACACACACACACACACACACACACACACACACACACCTCCTGTGATTATGTACAAGATACAAATAGAGTGCAGTGCAAAACATCATGAATATCTTTTCATATCTCTTCTATCTGTAAATCTTCCATTTCATATAAATAATTTCACAAACACCTAAATAAAAAAATAAGTCACAGCTGTAATGTCATTCAAATTTATGTCACAGAAAACATTATTTTAAATAAAATGTTAAATAATAGAAAATTAGAAAAAGGCCATGGTGTGACCCTGGGGACTGAAAGACTTGTCTTTGCCTGAGAAAGAAAAATGTTCAGGTGAAATGAACAGAACAAGCAAAGGCATGAGGAAAAAGGAAGTAGTAAATCAACATAGAAAAATAAAATAAAAACTAATTCAGGTGAAATGAAAATGACCAATTTTCCACTTACACCAAAATATCCAAATCAGGATTGATTTCTGAAGTTTAATATTTCAATTTTGTAATGTTAGTAAATTAATAACTCTTTAATTAAACAAATGAGCATATTTAACTCATCCTACACGTTTTGTATTATTTAAGCAAGTAATACCATTCGCACATGATCGCAAGATATAAAACAATGGTATGCCTCAAACACAGAAAGCCCACAGTTTCTCAAAGAAATATCTATATAAAAAAAAAAGTTATACAGTAAAAAGTTGTACAATTCTCGAACATCATCCTGTTGGAAGCTGAGGAACTGGTACTAGAATGATGGGAAAAGAAGTTTGGAAAAATAACTGCTTCCGATATAAAGTGTCATCTTGTCATCATGGTGTGGACAAGTACAACTGCAATATATTTGATAATGTGACCACTAACTTAAGCAGCAGAATTAATTCCAAAGGTTTTTGGGTTACATTGTCGGTTCCAAATATCCAAATATCTTTGGGAGGCACATATCACTACATTGGGACAATGACATAAATACTCAAGAACTTTTTAAGCACAGAAATGAAATGTTCTGCAATGGGCATGTCAATCACCTGACTTGCATCCAACTGAGCTGCATTTCACTTGCTGAAGTCAAAACTGAAAGCAAAACATCCCCAGAACAACAGAAACTAGAGATAGATGCAGAGAAAGACCTGCTAGAACATCAGCAGGGAAGAAAACCATAATTCGGGCAGTCATTGACCACAAGGGATTTGCAAGCAAGTGCTAAAATGTTACTTTAATGACATGAGAGTTTGCTCTCGGCCGCTTAAGAAGTTTACAACGTTCTGTAATTTATATACCACTTACCTAATCTGGATGTAAATACCCTTAAAATAAGCTGACAGTCTGATATAATGTTCATTATTTAATGTAAACTACAACATACATTAGACCATTGTAGACAAATAAAATAAGAAGTTATCAATGCCCAAATATTTAGGGACCTAACTAAATAAAGGATTTAATGTCTACACAGAGATTTGAAAAGTATAACAGTTTGTTTTTATTATTAAATAGCATTAGCAAAGAATTCTGCCTATATGCAAGCTTTAAGAAAAGCCTCCTGGGTAAAGTTCCTGGGTGAAGATGCCAAGACTTCACCAAGACTAATTTTAACTTGAGATGCATTGATTAAAGAGGAAAAACAAAGCGAAATAGACTGCAAACTGTGCTCTGCAAAAAGGATGTACTACAGCATCTTCCTATAATACAAGTAACCCGATAAAACAATTTAAACATAGAGCCCAGCATGTTTATTACTATCAGGTAATGTTGGCTACCCCAGCAAAAATGTTTACCTACAATTCGAGATAAGTGAATATAGAAATAATTACACAGTATGTTGTTGACAATCTACCATTGGTCCTCGAGAACGAGGGATTCCGATGCAAACACAAAATCACACTTACAGCTGCATAAGTAGTTTTACCAAATTTGTTCCTATATAAATAGCATGCTACACTTCAGCTTTAATCAGATAATTAATGATATTTTGTAAACAATAAGCTCAGAAGCCTAAGTGCAGTAATCAGGGCTGCATCAATTGATTATTTTAGTAATCGAATATTCTACCGATTATTCCATCAATTTATTAGATAAGACGTACGTTTTCTCTATCAAAGAGCAATACTAAATGTAAATGAGAAAATAAGATGGGTCTCTTAAAATAAACAAGTAATTTGTTTCCTTTTTAGAAAACTAAAATTTTTTATTGCTGAAATTGCAAACAGGAATATCTGTAAAAAACAAATCCATTTGATGCATTTAATTGCCATAATTACATCAAAATGCAAATTCAAATATATAAATAAAAAAAATCATAAGTTAAAGAAAAAAAAAAAGGGAAAAAAAAATTATATATATATATATATATATATATATATATATATATATATATATATATATATATATAAATTCCAAATGGCAAAAAGAAGGGGTAAATGCACTGTACGGTGTTTTCTTTATGTTTTAGTTTAAAATTATCACATACTTTGGGTACTTTCCATTGTGTACTTTGACCTGAATCCTCACCTCGTCCCTCGCTGTTTACTCCCCGTTCCTCCATTTTTCATTTTACAGTGTTGTATGGAATTCTGTTTCCGCCACATTAAAAAAGTTTGTTGAATACTGACGTTTTTCTCACAATTCTGACTTATTTTTCTTGCAATTGCAACTTTATTTCTCGTATACATCCAACATTTCTGCTGCATCCACCGGTAACCATGCTGTCGGCCTGAAGTTTGAAGCTGTTGGTGTATGAATGAGGCTCCTCTGCTTCATCTGTCTTGTTCCGTCTCCTCCAGAGCTGATTGTTAGACAGAGTTCTCTCCAGGGATCAGCGGCTCAGTTTGATACCATGCGATTCTACTGATTGTAGACTATTTCATTTTCAATGTGTACTGGCACTACAGAGAGGGTGACGCTGCCCGATTGGTTAAAAAAGTCGGAATTGCCAAAAATAAAAGTCGGATTTTCAAGAAATAAAAATCAGCAAACTTTGCATCCATAGTGTTTATCTGTCTAGAGGGCTCCAGTCTCCATGTGTAGTTAAATGGACTAAATAATTAGCCTCGATGCATTTTTGTATTAAAAATACTTGAGTTACTCAAGGAATCGTTTAAGCCCAAGCAATAATACACACTTTTGTGCTTTGCATGGTTTTGTGCAGCATCAGAAATAATTAAAATTTGAACTTCAGTTGTATGGTGTATAGAATTATTTGCTATAGAACAATCAACATACAGACAAAGTTGCTTGTTAAATCTATACCACTGACTATACAGTTCATTCATCAAGGATGGAAATAATCACATATCACAGTTAGCTTGTTAGCTTGTGTTTAACAAAAGACAAGCACTGAGGTGTAAAAGGAGGTGTCCAACTGTCATATAACCATTATAAGGGAAGTTAAAAGCAGCTTTAGTGGTATAGTTTGCATGACTAGTTTCAACAATACAACTTGTTGGCCATATTTGCCTTTTGTGCCAGTTACACATCTTGGCTGAATGTCAATAAATCTTTGGCTAAATTACTTCTTAAAAAAACACGAAATAAAAAATTGAGCCACACAGCACTTTGAACAGAGTACTGTGTTGTTTACATATGTGTGAATTAACTTCAACAGTTTGAAAGAATACAAGTGGTGTGTCTGCTCTGTAAAAACAAACTCACAAAAAAGCACATTTTCTATCATCAAAGATCTCAGAAATCCCTGTAGATATGACAGACCTGCCTGAGCTCTGTGACAATAGGCTTCTTTAAATGCTCTTGTCCTGAGCTGCATCAAAACATTTACCCGATTTGTAACAGCTGAGTGTCAGCACACTCAGTTCCTGATACAAATAAAGAACTGAAATGTGAGGTAACAGAGCCAAGGAATGTTCTGTATGCCGATTCCAGTGTAGCTTAACCAGCTTGACCTGCAATTCTACAGACTGACCTCAGTGACCCCTTGCAGAAATGCCTCCTTGGCAAGCTTGGCAGGGCCATCCACAGTCTTCCCATCATCCTCTGGGCCCCAGCTGGCACTGTAAATATGGATGTGCTGGTTGTTGATGCTTAGAGACTGAGCCTCCACCACATCTGTCACCTCGCCATCCAACATACGCACACCTGCCAAGAAAGAAGAGCTCACAATTACTATACAGTACACACACACACCCATACACAGACACCAGAGAGAGAGAGAGAGAGAGAGAGAGAGAGAGAGAGAGCGAGAAAGCCAGAGAGAGAGGGTGAGCGGAACAGAGAAAGAGAGCAACAATGTAAGTACACGTCCGTGAATATAAACCATTTGTGTTTATATAGTATATATTTGCCTGTTTTTTCCATGCAATATGTTTCATTAAAGCTTTACTAACATGTTACAGAAAGACTTTTTTAAGTAAAATGCTGAATAAAACAGAAGTTAGGTACATTTCTATCCTAGGTATATAGGATGGCTTTTGCCCTGAGGCTATGATGGCTCAGTGGTTAAAATTTCAGTCCACTTTTCAAAAGTCCAAATCACAGCATTGCAATGCTGCCACCGAACCCTTGAGCAAGCCCTTTTAGACCTTCCTTTGCTCAACTCAATTGTAAATCACTTTGCATAAAAGCATCTGCCTAATAAGTACATGTAAATGCACTGTCTCCTCTGTTGACACAAGCCATTTGTAGGCGTATGTGAGCTAATGTATGCAGAAGAGGAAAGCTAGTGCTTTCTCCTCTGACTGTGTTCAGCTCCCCCCCCTCTGACATTGCAGGAACAGCATTTTGAAAAGTCGCTGTGGCTGGCTTCATGTGACTCGTAGAAGTGTGTGCCAGTCCTCACACTCCACTGCTAGGAGCCGTTGAGTAAAAGGGAAGACACAATAGAGGGAAATGGCAGTGCTTAAAGCTGCTGAGAAAAATGAAGTAAAAGTACAAAAAAAAAATTAATCAACGAAAGAATGGAAGTAATACAATGATTCAAGTTCAGAAGAAGAGAATAGAGAGAATAGAGAGAGAGAGAGCAAGAGAGAGAGAGAGAGAGAGAGAGAGAGAGAGATAACAAAAGATAGTAGGGAAGTAAAAAAACTGATGAATAGGTGTCCGTCAGGATCACACAGAGTTTCCTCTCCGCTGAAATGAGTATGCTGGCAGTAACTTTGCAGTTAAAATCATGGTAATGAAGAGAAGCGAGAGTGAATGGAAGCCGGCTACCCTGGTGTCACACAAGTTGAGGCACTAATGCACTCAGTCGCCCTTTTTTCAAACATAAATGCACTGTGACTGGCAAATATTGCAGCATCTACTCTCTTTCCCTTTATATATGCAGATGCCTGGTGACACACACAATAACACACATGCACACAAAGCATTGCCTTCTCTGCCTGAATGCATCTAAGCAAGGTTTAAAAAACACATTTATAAATGTCCAAAATGATATCATTAAAATGATAGGCAGAGAATTCTGGTCTAGCAGCTGCCCATGTTGTCTGTGACTGGAATACAAAACTACATATCCACTGCTGATATTGATAAACCACTATGATGATTCAGATTTGAGTTAGTACAGGTATCTCTGGGTAATTGAGATAGATCGCCTAGAACAAATGCACAGAAGGCAAATCAATAACTATGATCTGATGTGTCAGATTTAAGAATTATCAGTTGGCAGAAAACTAGTCAGGCTCCAACAGTATATTAAATTAGTTAATTATCCATTTCAACTCCCAAATCACATGACTCACCTCCAATTTTGGCATTGTAGGCTACACCCACTCCACATACACCATTGTTAGCTGCCGCAGCCACCTCTCCAGCACAGCGAGTTCCATGTCTAAAGAGGGAGAGTGAGAGATAGAGAGCAGTCTCTTAAGTATTAATACATTTTGATATATCTTTGAATACCTACTAGGTATTCAAGACACACTAACAGACCTTTCATCTACACCCAAAACAATCTTATTGAAATTTAATTCCAATCTATAATCTAACTAACAAATGCTAAGGCATGACAAAAAACATAATCCAATAAAAAAAACATTAGCATCCTATTGCATGAGTCAGACTGGAAGCCCCATAAAACATGACTTGTGCTTGATATTTCTTTTTTTTTTTTTTCTGTCCCTGTTCCCATAGCAATAGAGTTGCATCTGCAGCAGGGCGGGGCAAGGGGAGGGGTGTTGGGAGTGTAGCATCTGGGTCTGGCTGTAGAGCTCTCATGCGGCAAAATTTCAACATCTGGAGAGAAATGTTTAGCTGAAATAAAGGTTCTTCTGCAAGTGTGGTCTCTATGTGACTGCCAAAAACAGCCACTTGTCACCCCACTTCAGTGACGATTTCATTCTGTGCGCTATCACACTTGCCTACGCACACACAAACACCCATATGCCAAAAAGAAATGTATATCTCTCTAGCACATCCAATTGATCCTTTAATTTCACAGAAATTAGTAGAAGGCCTAGGCCTATCTTCTACTCTTGGCAGGCTAAGAATAGTAATTAATTTTTTATATAATAATAATAATAATAATAATAATAATAATAATAATAATAGAATAAGTGAAATAGGCTGAACAGGTCACCTTTCCTTCCAAAAACAAGCTACAGTGAATGATTTGCACAAGATGACTTTTAGAAATTAATTTATATTAAATTCATATTTCAAAAACATTCATACAAAAATTCATATTTCATTGGAAGAAATAATAAGCTGCATTGACTTTTTGTTGATTTTAGTTGAAAGTGAATGCATTCATATTAGCAACAACTGAAACTGCTGCATTTACCTAATCCGGGAAAACTTGGATCTTCAATTCAAATATTTATTCCACTAAATTTATATTTTATGGATCCATTTATCTCAAGCTATGAATATTTCAAGCACTTTCCTTACTGACACTGCATTTTATTAGGGCAAGTACTCACAAAAGTACACATATCTTAGTAATACTCGTCTAGCATAATGTTGTATCAAATCTTGCATTGCTGAGGGAAGAAACTTGTCAGGTCTCATGAAACAAAGATGTGGTTCTTACACTGTGTAATAGATGACAGTTATCATGACAAATGGCCAGCGCAGTAAAATGGCTCATGAATAAGAAATGCTGTGCTCATGTCAGCTCATAATACAAGTCTTTCACAGCATAAGCCTTAATCTATAGTGAGGTCTGTCCATCATCACATTCAGAAAAGTATGGTTTCACTCGAGATCTTTTACAATGCCCTCCAGAATTATTGGCACCCTTCATGACAATCAATAGAAATTATGCAATAAGTGATATGCTGCCCACAACCCTACAGGGACATAGGGAAATATATAGGTATTGAATAGTTTATGAATTACTGTATACAAACATAAAAATGATTATGTTGTACATTGTTTTCTACAAAATCACTGGCTTCATTCTTGTCACCCTTCTATTCAATATTTTGTCACACATGCCATGGGGAGGTTAGCAATATTGAGTCTCTTCCTGTTTTTTCCGGCAATTTTTAGAGGGTCTCCTTTATGATTTAGGCTTTTGCATGTGGACTTTACTCTACAGGTCAGACCACAGAGCAGTTGGATTTAAAATAGTAAACTGCAAAGGTCATGAAAAACAGTTTTTTTTTTCATTTCTATGTTGCTGTGGAAATATTTTTGGTTTAAGCCTTGAACTCCAAACAAAAGCTAACAGGTTTTGAACTGAAATATCCTGATATCTTCATGAGCCTCTGTATTATCAGGTGCAAAACAACCCAAAAGCATCACAGAGCCACCTTCATATTTTCCAAGGGGGTATCAGGTGCATTCCTAGTAAGCAGTTAGCTTTTGTCTATTTAGCTGATGGTGTGCGGTACTGAAAAATTTGATTCTGGTCTCATCTGACCACAGCACATGATGCCAGTTTTAGCTGTAACGACACTTGGTAAATTGAAGGTTTTTTTTCCTGAAATGCGCCCAGAAAAAGATTTTTTCTGCAAAGCTTTAAAAGCAATTTGAATGTTTTCTTTTTTTTGGAGAGGATTTCTTTTGAAAGAAAATACATATTTATGAAATGTACGCATATATGCCCACACTCACCATCCACTTTACAGCTATAGACCTGCTCAATTATGTTGATACTAAATCATTCAATCAATGTTGAAACAGCAAACTGCATAAAATTATGCAGATACAGGTCAAATTCTTCGGTTAATGTTCACATTAAAATGGTAAAAAGGTTATCTTTGTAACTTTGTTGGTACCCAATGAAGAGGTTTGTGTATTTTTTCTTTTTTATACACCATTAATCTCCTGGGATTTTTACACAATTCTGTAGAATTTACACAGAACATTGGGGAAAAATACGAAAAATAAAACAAACCCAACACAAAAATAAACCAAACAAAACAAAACCCCTATCCTTCTGCAGGCTGAAACCCCTTGTTGATAAAAAAGGTCAGAGAACAGACCAGACTGGTTTTCCCAACTGTGAAAAAGCATTTCGGAACACACAACACATTAAACCTTGAGGTGGTTGGAATACAACAGCAGAAGGCATCAGTTTCCACTTCTTATAAGGTTCGAACAATTCTGGTGGCCACTGTATCTGGAGACACACACTGGAAAGCCTACACAAAGTAAACATTCATACCGTTCTTGCTAGTGAGCAATGATTATTTCTCATAATTCTGTACTGTTGCAAGTGACTGATGTCAGTCATGGGGATTCAAATCTACCAACTAAGGCACAAAATGAACTGCTTTTGCTCACAGATTTATGACTTTTCTCTGCAGGCAGCAATACTAACAGCTGAAATATTGTGCCATGTTCCAGACAATAACACAATAAAAAAACCCTTTGAAAGAAGTTAATATATATAGAGGCCAGCCCACTGGCAGGCTTTCAAATATAAAAGTTATCAACCAATCATTTACTCGTAGGTATGGACAGCTCTGTGTTATGTCAAATTCTAACAGCTTCAGTGCTTTCATCTTAACCATGATGGATGGTGAGGGCTTACTCGCTAACGCTATCTAATCACCATCGAGTTAGGATTGATGCTTTCAGTTTTTTTTTTAACCATAACTAAATCTTCTGCTCTGGCAGCTCGCTGCCACTTTCAAGTATCCTTTGTATCATTTCACACACTGTGGCTGATAAACGCAGAATTGCAGTACCCTTGACACATCCTCCTATCACATAACAGATAAAGCTAGCGAGTCTCCTACGCATTCAGCTAGCAGCTTTGCTCTATGAGGCGCCAAATAGCACTAGTGGGCAGTGAAAAGACACACATCACTGACACTTAATAACAATAAACACGATCAGTCATGGACAAAAAGTGGAACAAGGATCATCTGTCTCATATTCGGAATGATCTTAAAGATAGCACCTTCAGGCTATACAGGAAGAACAGTAAAGCAAGACCAAATCAATCATCCATCTCTTCAGTTTCAGGTATAAAAACATATTTGAAGAACAAAGATGAGAAGTGGCTGACTGCAGTGGCCATGCTAGCCTATTGTCCCTGAGCCAGACAACAAAAAATGAATTGTGAGAAATCAATGTTAATACACATCAGCAGCAGCACAAAAAATTATTCTTTTTGTTTCTTATATATATATATATATATATATATATATATATATATATATATATATATATATATATATATACACATACACACACACACACACAAAACAATTGTACAAAGTTATTGCAAAAAACAAGTTGCAAACTTGATGTGAACTTAATGTGAACGCGAGTGCTACAGTCTAGCCATGTGTTTAGAGCAGCGTGGTATCTTTGTGCAGCTATTCAATGGAGCCGGATTACGTTCCGACTTACGGGATTAGTGCATTTTCCAGGCGGCTAAATTCAACCCTCAAGATTTAAAATTCTATATAATTTACATGAAAGAAAGTGAAAGTGTCAGTAAGAAAAAGAAGAAAAGAAAGAGAGAAAAGAAATCCTGCATCCAACACTCAAACTAGGACAGATGTTTACTCATGTTCTGTGTTTTCCAGAACTGAGACCTGTTTCCTTCCACTACAAACACGGTCATGGTTTAATTCCAAATACATGCTTCCCTCTTCTGAATTCAGAGGCTTCTGGCTGAGGAGGCAGCTTTCCCTGACTCGCTTAAGTGCTGCCTGTGGCGACTGTCATGGCAGATTGAAGGGATTGGTTTGTGTTACATGATGCATGAATATAAATGGAATGATACAACTCCTTAGTCAAAATATTTTTTATACAAACATCTGAATGAGACCGAACTGTACATTTGCCAGTCTTGCCCTGGGAGATTAGCTAATGGAGAATACACTCTAATTTATACAGCACTGAGAAGTTTCAGAGCAGGGATGGCTTGCTTAATAGGCAGATTCTAGTGAAGAAGCTGAAGTTTTATGGCTGGCGTGATACAGAACTCGAAGGGTATACAACCGAAGCATGCAGATTAAGAGACACATAAGCTTTGCAGAGTCTATCCCTAAAACATCTCTGATTTCTTGCGGCTTTGGTATTCACGTTGCATTATGCAGAAGGAAACAAGGCAGAACAAGCGCAGGTAGGATGAAGCCTGGGATTAAACATCAATATATAAACATAGAATTCAATAAGCTTTTTGGTGAAATAAAAGGGCAAATGAATAGTAAAGTTGCCTTAGATATGCCCTGAAATATGCGCATAGTGTTAGAAAAGAAAGCATTGTGTTAGAAAATAAACTATCTGTCATAACACGTGGCTCCAGTCTCTTTAACATAGTCTACTTATAGATATTTATGTATTCTTATTTGAAAGTGAGCACATTCGTCACAGTGGGAGTGGCGGCTCACAGGGAAATAATAGCGATCCTCCATTAGTCCTCCGTTTTGCCTATGCAGCTATGTTGAAGAGCTGCGCAACTTCACTTCTATTGACAAAAACACAATTTTTCCTCTCATTTCATGGGCTTGAATCGATTCACTAGAGTGTAATCATCTTGACAGCTTAAGGGTGTGTGTGGTGCATTGTTTCCTGAGGTCTTTTTCAAAGCTGGTGAGCTGTGGTACAGACATAGGCATAGCAAAAGCTTGTTTATTTCTCTCTGTGTTTCTCATCTTGCATCACTGAGTGAAGACTGTATCTTCCTGACATGAGGAGCTTTTAACCACCTTTCACTGTCCATATGGTAAGAACAGAACAACCATATGAAATGCAAACATACAAATTTTTTGTCTTACTATCGTTTTTGCTCTCTCTCTCTCATACAGGCACACGCACACAGAAACCAAGCATACCAACTGGGCTGGAAACCATGAGAGACCACATGTGTGTGTATATGTTTGTGTGTGCGCGTGTGTGTGTGTGCGTGCGCGTGCACGCGTGTATTTTAACAAACTCATTATAGGCGTACTTGGCTTCTTTTCTGCTTCGATCCAGTGTTGAATTTAAAATAAGAATAAAGAGAGTGAGGCAATGCCTGAAAAGCAGCTTTGGCATACAGCCCAGAAAACCTGGAACTTGAGGCAAATCCCCCAACATTTCTGTCAGGGTCTGTGCCTGAGACAAACTTATGGCTGTGCTGAGTGCATCAAGAGTAGTGTTCCCTTGGGTGCACCAGCTTTTATCACAGTTTAACTAGTGGATTTTAATTTACATGTTCTATAAGAATGAGAAATCGAAACAGCGTAAACAAAAAAAAATCTTTAGCACCTAGAATTTAACCTCAATGGATTTACAGACAGACACAAAGAAAGTGCAGCTTTGAAGGAGAAAACAAAGATAAGGGGGGAAAAGGGGAAAAGGAAAAACAAAGAACACAGTCATATCAATAAAAAGATATCTTTGAGAAATTTTTTGAGGTTAGAAAAGAAAAGATCTTTAAAACCCAGCAGAAATAGTTTTGAAACATAATAGTAATAAAGGCACACACAAGGAAAATTTGCAGGTATCTCAGCAGGTAAAATGAAATGTTGGTGAAAGAGGGATTGAAGATACAGAATAAAAAATTAAGAAAGAGAGAAAGAAAAAAGCACTGCTACAGGTTCCTGACTCTCAATGCTTAAAGAAAGGAGGTAGTGAAGGGAAACAGCTGGAGAAAATGATGAAAAAGTCAGAAAGTGAGGTAAACACAGGAAAGGACATTCTCTCCTTAGGGGAGTTAACAGCGTGTCTCTGAATCAGGGTTGTAAGATTTCGATCTGAATTTTTCATGAAGGCACCATATTGATTGAGGTGCTTTGTATGTTTCACACACTATAAAGAAAGGCATATAATGAAAAATGTCCCAGGGGTTTGTGGTTTTAAAAAAATAAACAAACAAGCTGAAGCTCCACTTGAATTACTACTTTTTCTAAATACAAGAAAGTCAGATGATGTTTGAGTTTGGCACTATATTGCATGATATATATTTGGCCTTGCAACCCCTACAAATATACTCCAACTACTCCAGACAGAAAGAGAAATCTAAAGTCTGCCATACCTGTTGTCATTCAGTTGTGTGTATCTGGGCTGTGGGTCAGAATCTCTATCATTTACATCATAACTCGCATCTGGATCCTGAAGAGAAAGGTGCAATTCACTGACTAGGAATGCAGCAGTTCCCATTACATTGCTGCCATTCCACAGATATAACCCCAGAACTTAGGAATTTAAAGAAAGGCGTGCTAAAAAGAACAGAAATATCTTCCTAGAGAAACAGTTTCCTTTAAAAAATGAGGTCTGTAACTTTTGTAAAACTATTCACAAATTTATACTAACCACAGTAATACATTAATTTTAAGATTTTGATCATATGAGAAAAATACTCACATAATTCAGCACCAGGTCTGGGTGATCTTTCTCAATGCCATCGTCAAGGATGGTAATGACGACTCCCCTCCCTGTAAAGCCTTGAGCCCAGGCTTCTTTTACCTGCAGGTCTCGCCGGCTGGGGTTGTACTGTCAAATAAATGGTAGACTTTAGTCTACATCTCAGACTAGCAAGAGTAAAGAATGGATACTCGGTATATTTAACATGAAAGATTAAACTGTAATATTGCTTCTCTCTGGAGTTGCACACTGGATCATATCTCAACCAATTGTTGAAAAGTCCAGACGGGAAAATTGAACCTCAGTGACAGAAATGGGTCTAGATAATGAACATAAAATATGTTCAGGAGTGTGCATCAAATGAACACATACTGACATTTGTGACGGTTAAGTAGTTTTTTTAATGGCTTTAATGCCTTTTTAATGCGATTTTCTTCAACATGTCATGCTCTTTTGATTTCTGCCATGTCATTGCTCAACTGTCCATTGTTTGGCAGATTGAAGTATTATCAATTCGCTTCTTGTTTTTAAACAAGTTGCAGCTGAATACATTCAAAATATGAATACAATTACATCTATTATTGAAATAGTCTTACACACTCATTTATAATACTGCATTAAAAGATTTTTAACTAAAATCAATAGCAAAAAAATTCACAACGCCTCAATCTGTCATAACCGCCCTTAAATATGAATTCACAGACACTCACACACAAACACCAGGAGTGCTTGGTTGAAATGCAGTACAGCAAAGTGACAAATAACAACAGAAATAGAAATTTTATAAAGTGCCAGAAGACACACACTGAGCTTCAGTAGACCATTTCCCCACACAGCGGGTGTCAGCAGGGAGAGCCACTTTGGTGCAGGAAGGCATATGCACATACTCAACCAGGGAAACAGTATACTGAGTCAGCCAAACCACACACCCATGCATGTGCGCACACAATAAATATGGCAAACCTGATAGGAGACCACAAGCTTCATTCTGCATCTCTCTAATTTCATTCTTTAATTGAAAACTATCATGAACTTTTAACAATATTTGTATTATATATATACACAGTAATCTATTATTCTACAAAAGTGCTCATTCCATTATCACCAACTTTTAAAACAGCTCTGCATTTAATTTTTAAATGCAAATTGATTTGGACTGAAATTCTATTCCTTGTACAGGATCTGTATCCCATCATGCAGTTTTCCTCTCCATAAGTGTGCCCACCCATGCTCTTACTTTTCCCCTTAATTGACTAATTGTTTTTTAAAGATGAGCATCATTTAGTGATTATTTTTAAAAACACAACGTTAAAGTTGGTAAATGGCCTCTATCACTCTATTGACTGCATTATGTGACTAAAAAATTTGACTACAAACAGTGATTTGAGGAGTTTAATAAAGGCAAGTAAATGCAATGAATGCAGGGGGTGGTATTCTATTTACAAATTCGTTAAATGATACAAAACAGTGTTAATTGCAAATACAATAACAAAAGCCATTGGCAGTCTTTTTAATCTGAGCAACAGCAGTTTAACAAAAAAAAAGAATTAATTAGCATTGATTGATTGCAGATGACTGAAGAGCAGACTCCTGAGTAAAGTGCATTCACTTACTAGGTACCACTGCTGGGTGAACTTTGGGTCTGTAGGCTCACTGTAAATATCCCTTTTCCTCCTCTGCTGGGCAACCTGCTGTTCTGCCCAAACCACCTAAAAAGAGATCAAAGTTACACACAAACTTACACACATGTATAGCAAAAGGTTCAAACATGGAACACCTGCAGTGCTTTGAAACCAACACACTAAAAATGTTCACACACTAAACACCTACAGTGCCTTGAATCCTTCATTTTCCTTTACCTCTGCATTTACATCTCAAGCATGTAATTCCCTTCAGACCATTAAATCAGAATAGTAAATGCCCTCTTTCTGCAGTAGAGTTCAAACTCATTTGACACACTTGATTTAATCTGACAGCTCCACTGTGTGTATATGTGTGTGTGTGTGTGTGTGTGTGTGTGTGTACATCTAGTTTGACCAAGTCTCTGAGAACTTACCACTACATGCGAGTTTTGCGATTAGCTGAGAAAGCATTAGTGTAAACCAGAGGATTTAAAACAGCAGAGGGGATGTCTTTGAAAGAGGACACAAGCCCCCCCCTATATCTACAAGCACACAACAAACGCTAAGAACCAAAAATATTTTCAGCAGGACACATTTCCCAGTCCTGCTGCTCTTTAATTTGCGCTTCTGTTCGAGCACAAAGAGCAAAGAGACATGAAGTCTCAGCGCTTTTCCTTTTCTAAGGTGCTTTATCTTTCCTGGCCTTTTGTCTGTCACACTGTGTCTTGCTTTAACTCTATGCTGCCCGTGTTTCACAACCTTCCACACATTCCTCAACGTTTATCTGCCTTTTCCATATTTTGTAGTGTCACAGCAAAATAAATTACCTGCACAGACTTAATTGGGATTAGATTTTTTTTTCACAATATTATAATGTGCAAAATGTATAATTTTATCGTGACAGAAGGTTACATGAAAAAAAGCATACATTTGTTGATTGCATATGTATGCACACTCTGGGTCATTATTTAGAGGGACCACCTGCAGTGATTTCAGCTGCAAGTCTTCTGCCATATGTCCCATATCAGCTTTGCACATCTGGATCCTCATATTTTTGCTTATCCTCTTGACAAAATTGCTTAACTTCTGTCAGATTGAAAATAGAACATTGGAGTACAGCAGGTTTTTAGTCTTTCAGCAGAGTCGCAATCAGATTGAGGTTAAAGCATTGAATAGGCAATTTTAATCCATGCAGGTTTCAACCACTCCAGTGTAGCTTGGCATTATGATTAGAATCATAGTCATGTTCAAAGGTTCCCCAGTCTCATCTTGCCAAAAATAACAGGTTTTACAATGTATTTGTACCAGACTCCCAGTTGCAGCTCTTAAAAAGAATTTCCACAACAAAGCTATCACCCACATGCTTCACTGTGGAGACAGTGATCTCAATGTTGGGGTTTTGGCAAATTTAGAACTTTGTGCCAAAGTGTTTAATTTTGGTCTCATTAAACCAGAAAAAATTTTCTTCTATTACATAATTCCCAGTTTTGTAAAATGTCCAGGCTCTAAATGTACAATGAACAGCTTCTTCCATCTAAACTGTTGATAAACGCTCGGTTTTTGTGTTGCTTCTCTGACTAATGGCATCCTCATCTTGTTTCTGACTTTTGAAGGACAGTCTCCTTTTTGCATTCACACATATTATACCAAATTGTTTTTTTTGTAGTGGCCAAGTATATCTCCGAAACCGGAACCCTATTGAGCACCTGTGGGCCTCAAGCGGAAGGTAGAGAAGTGCCATGTGTCTAACATCCAGCAGCCCTGTGATGTCAATATGGAGGAGTGAAAGAGGATCCCAGAAACAACCTGTTGCAGCTCTGGTGAATTCCATGCCCAGGAGGATTAAGGCAGTGCTACATCACAATGGTGTTCAGACAAAATCTTGACACTTTGGACACGTTTGTCATGTTCATTTACGGTGTACTCACTTTTGTTGCCAGTTATTTAGACAATAATTGCTGTATGTTGAGTAATTTTTAGAGGACAATAAATCTGTTATACAAGCTGCACAGTGACTAAAAATATATCCAAGTTTCATTTCTATAGTATTGTCCCTTGAGAAGAATTATATATTATACTGTAGCGTAATACCAGTGAACTTCACTTCAGTGGCGAACACTTATGCAATGAGCAGTTCACAAAACTGCATAAATCTCAGAAACTGTGAGTTCATGCTAGCCTAAATATTAAAGGTAGATTGTACAGAGAACAGTGCCTTCATAATCACACATGCTTTAGATGCATAATTACATGGTGTAAAATGCTGACTGGAAGGTAGTAATTTATTAGTCAGTGGAGGCACCACACCAGCTACCACTATACAAATGGTAGGTTAGATTGAGCTGCCAGTGTCTCCATCTTAGAAAAGTGATCATTTGTGTGTGTGTGTGTGTGTGTGTGTGTGTGTGTGTAATTGAATTTGGAGTAGTGTTTAAAAAGTCTGATAGCAAAGAGTAAGCACAATGAAAGAATAAATAAAATATGAGGTTTTTATGGACACTTGACTTGTACTTCCAATCAATCTGCCTGGTACTAATTACTATGTGCTTTTGTGTGTGATTTCTGAAATTGTAAAAGCCAAAGGTTCTGCAATGATCACTAGAAATTCTAAAGGAAGCATTCGCCTATGCATTTGTGTTAAAATGACACACTGTTTTGAATATCCATCAACATATATAATGTAAAAAGCTATTATATTTGACCCTGGCCATACTTCAGCATTCATTACAAACAAAAGGACAAAAGTATCAGTAATAATGTATTCGACAAGATTTTCAAAGACTTGGCATTTAGAAAAAAGGGCATAAAACTAGCAGAAATTTGTTTTTCATCCGTTTTGTATCAAGATCACCTTTGCATTTCAACTTCATTTATAAAAAGAATAATACAGATATTTTGGACATTTCTTTATTTTTTTTTTAAATTTAAGTATAATGTTTACGCAAAGCATTTGGCACACAACCATGATGTTATGTCTAACAAGGCTCGTTCTACTCCTCAAAGCAGAACATTTTACACTTGCACTTTTAGATTTATGCATGGAATCAACAAACATCTGTCTCTTTTGTGTTGAAAGCACTCCGGGATTTCCAGTGGTAATGGATAATAAAGCTAGATGATGCTTTTGCACTAATGCTTAGAACAATTCTGTTTAAAGTTTACACAGAACAAGTTATCTGAATCAGACAAATTTTGTGTCATGCCCTGTAAGCTCAGTAACAATTTACAATTTACAATGGCTAATGCTCCTGCATGGAGCTTTTATTTCTGTTTCAAACGTCTGTAATGACAGATTGATATGTGTTGTCGCTGTAATCATGTAAAGTTAATTTACCCAGTGAGATATTTACTCCCACATTCTCAGTTAGAATGTTCACCATAAATTTGAATTAATGCAGAGTGTGAGCTGCTACAAAAGGACTACAGGCTAAAACAGTAAACTGACATTGAGTAAAGTTGTGCATTTCATTATCTCATTATTCCTCTATATTACATCTGTGAAATACATAAGAACGAGTGGAAATGATGACACTTCACTATCCCACAATAAGGATTTTGGTCTGTTTTTCACCTCTGCTGAAAGATAAATTTACACCTAAAGATATTCCGATATTAAAATTAGGCAGATGGCACGTCTCTACTTAAAAAGATTGTAAATATGCAAGGTGGCACTGCTGTTATGTTTTCTCGTTCATGACAACTTCCATCTGTATCAATGTATGAATATGAAAATGTCTATTTGGAATG